>NC_087067.1:51981995-52011027 GCF_963678635.1 Symsagittifera roscoffensis | reverse complement strand
AAGACAACAATCCAAAAGAAATTACACATTCTTGCTACAATTACCTTTTGCAACTTCAGTTTTCTTGACGAGCCGAAGAGATTTTTTATTCAAACCATCTCCAATTACATTTTTGCATCTGCACAAAAAAATTTATTGTTCAATCTGCAGGTTACAATTTTAAATCAAAATTGCGAAAAAAACCTGAGAGCCCAGTCAGTAAAAAAGTCAATCCGCACGACCCTAAAATAATTACTGCCGAAACATTATCAGAATTGTTTTAGCTGAAATTTTGGTATAAAGATTATAAAGTTTATATCAAAACTCAGCTAAAATTAATTTCGATAATGTTTCGGCAGTAATCACTTCAGGGTGATGCGGATTGGCTTTTTTACTTTTTACTGACAGGGCTCTTAGGTTTATTTTTCAATTTTGATTTGATATTGTAGCGTGCAGCCTGTGCAGAAAAGGTTTGCAGATAAAAAAAAATGTAATTGGAGCTGGCTTAGATGAAAAATCTCTTTGGATCGTCAAGAAAACTGAAGTTACAAGAAGTGAAAATAGCAAGATTGGATAATTTTTAATCCTTTTTTAATCTGTATACGAATGGATACAAAAGCCGAAGAATGTGAATTAGTTTGCTTATAGAGCAAAAACTGATAAATATCTACACTATATGGTAGGAAAGGATGCTTGAACTGGTAGGAAATGATTGAACTGAGTTATTACTTTGGTTTTATACTCAACACGTACAAGTAATTTCATCCGGCTTCAAAAAGATTTCGAAAAAAAGTTGCTAGCATATTTTTTACAATTACTTTTGATGAAGAAATTTTAAAAGCCAATTTATTAATAAATTGTAAGAAAGTATAACAAGAGAAATTTTTCAAATTGAATTTTCAATCCAAATACACCATGACACTGCCTTCGTTTTTTGGATCAACTCGGTGATTCCAGCCCAGTTGAGAAGCCATGTTTAGCACAGCAGGCCTTATCTGTGGGATTCCGTTTTCCGAATGGATGCCTTTCCCTAGAAAAGACCAATTAAGCTCCAGTTTTCCAATTTATATCTAAAAAATGCAGCAAGATCGAAAGAAATGAGGTCAAAATTTCCAGCCGATAGCAGAATATCAGAAAATTATAATTCATGGTGAGGCTCAATATTTGTCTATCGAAAAGAACAGGTTAACTTGCGTAGCAACCAAACCTCCGACGGAATGAGAGACTTTTTCGATGAATTTTTTGTCGTATTGATTAACTAAATATCCTTAACACAAAATTCAATCAATAAATCGAACAACTATCCACAACTTCAGAAGATAAAATAAAGCTCATGTAAATAATTCTTAACCAAATGAGGGATTCAAAAGTTAAAACTGGCCTGTTATCACTCTAAATGAAATTTCTCCATCATCTTCACATTGGCTGTAAAACTCCTTGACCTCCGAGCAAGCATCGCTCTTGTTCATCCCATGGAGGTCCAAGATGGGAGGTGGACCACGTGATTTGGAGCGACTTCTATTTCTTGCTTTCCTGTTTGAACTCTTAATTTTTCTTAATTGAGCAGGAGAATGCTGAGGCTAAAGTAGTGTCTTTTTTATTGATAACAACTAGAGCTTCAAAAAGTTTGGAGCCGTATACTTTAAGAAACAAATTGTTGAGATATAATTATAAAATAGGTTAAATGAAAAAAAAAAAAACATTTTAACTATCAAAAAATTTGTAAATAGGCGGCTGTGCTTTTTGGCTGTTTTTTTTATGTTGGACATTGCAGATTTTTTAGGGAACAAATTTCTATCAGACTTACGGATATAAATTGCGACCTTGGAACAGAGATGGATCGCTGCCACTGTTTCTGGTTGTTAGCGGGTATGTCTCGTAAAGGCGCCCTTGAATGCCGATCTTGCTGCTGAAACAGCGTATATGCCGAGTTATCAGAAACACTTGACTTTGCGTAGAAGTCACTCTGAAGATAGCCCACCAAACCATCCACTCGGCCATTGTTTCGTTTTTCAAAATAGTTTTTGTTCTCCTACAAAAATAGCAATTTGTTCTCTTACTAAAATAGCAATCAAAAAGAAAATTATGGCGAGCAAATTGTGACCTAAGCCAATGATTGTTTTTTTTAAAATTACTAACCCTCTTTCTCGCCCGAATAATTTTTTTTACAGCAACTGATAGAACAATCAAGATCTATTCAAACAGTTTTTTGGCTCGCTTTTTTAGACTGTATTTATCAGATTTTCTAGTTTTTGAGAGCTTGCGTCTTTTATTTTACATAAAGCAAGGTAGAAAGACCATCCAGTTTGATCTCAAACACAGCGATAAAACAGGATGTAGCAAACTCTGCTCAATTTGACTGGCTGTGAGCAGGAATAAAACTGAATTAAGCACATTTAGTTTCGTAGCATCAAGGTTCGACCACAAGTCGCTTTTTACATATTTTCTTATAAACAATTTACAATTTCTGACAGAATTTAAAAAAAAATTATTTAACCAGTTTAGAAGTTCTCGGCTGTCACAGAGTTCAATAAAAGAACTTCGCAAGATCAAACACTTGTTTCACTATAGGTGTTTACCGAAAAACCACTAACTGTTTTTTTGCAGATTACGAGAAATTTTGTCAATATATACCTGAACCCTTAATAACTTTGAACCGCTGACTACGTATAACTAAAAAACTTATTGAAACAAAACCAATTTTGTTTGTTTGAATGAAAAATATAACCACCGTATAAAAAATTTAACATATAAAAATTTTTACACATAAGAAAGTTGTAAGATAGCGGAAAACTTCTTCAAAGCTTATAGAAAATTCTACGATGAAAGAAGATTCTGTAGAATGGTCCACCCGGGAGCACTAAATTATCGATGGAGCAGAGATGTTTTTCAGCCAATGCAGATATTTTTTTTCTTTCTCATAATAAAAATTTCTACTGCTGATATTACCCTGTTATTACTACTAAATTCATACATTCGTTTCCCCTGGTCCTCTATGATGAAAAAAGCCAAGTTTTAAATAGTTGGTTTTGGCGGTGAGTTAAGTTTTTTGAAGTTTCGAAATAGTGACCGAATTGTAATCTAAGGGGCTATATTATTTTGAGTCATATGACTCCATCTGACGTTCCTTTGTGGTAGCTGATTTTGAGTGGTAAAAAGTGCTTTTGTTCGTTTTGAATGGTTTCATGAAAGTCATGAAAAATTACAACAGGGCTGTTTGATTTGAATGAGTTGGTTTGCTGAAATTACAGACTTACGGACGCAAGTCGGGCTTGTGGGACAGAACTGAGTCTTTGCAATTGGTTCTGGTTCTTTGCGCATATGTCTCTCAGAGGTGCTCTCGAAATACGATCTTGCTCCTGAATCGGCGTAGCTGCAGACTTGTAAACGGCTTTTGGTTGAGGGTAGATGGAGCACTGGACACTGCCCTCATAACTGTCGTCTGGACCATTGATTCGTCTGTTGGCATTGTTTTTATTCTGCAATAAATTATGAAATAAAAAATCACAGTGCCGAGATATGGCTTTTTTCAGTAATCATTAAAAATAGCAGAAAAAAAATTATTTCACGTACAAATTTTTTAAATCAGAAACCAAGCTGATGGAATCTGCAAATGTTGCTCAAAAGTTGTTTTGGTGAGAATGATAAGCTTTGTTACAAAAAAGCAAGTCCACAATTTTCGTTAAAAAAATTTGCTGTGGAGTTTTAAGAAACAATGGGATAAAAGTTATTAGCAGCATGAGCGCAGCAAAACTCACGCATGCTACATAGTATTTTTTTAATGAAATATAGATTTCGTGAGTTTTTGATTTTCTATTCAGAATGCTTGTTTAGATGAACCCTCCAGATTTTTTTACATTAGAATTCAAGGCTTTAGCAGATCTCGTTGAGTGTCACTACTTTGCATAAATCATAGAGTAAGTGCTGGCTGAAATATTATAGCAACACTGAATCATCGATGAAACATAGTTGACTTTCAGCAAACGATTGTAATATTTTGGTTTGCAAAACAAATTTCTACCGTCGCTACCCCGTTACTTTCACAAAAAAATTTTTTTAGTCTGATCCACAGACTGTTTTTCTAGCTTTAACTAGCAGACCAAAAATGAGTTATTAATTATCGCAGATCAAAATTTAGAGTCGAAAGCATATAACGTTTATTATCACAACGAAGGACGTATAGTTGATTATAGACTTCTGGCATTACGAGTGAAAATCGAATATATGAAACTACATAGCTATAGTTACCTATGTCTTTTTAATTAAAATAGTAAATTACTACACTAGTTTTGAGTGAATGCGATTCTCTGTGCGATGCCTATCCGCGCGAAAACAGAATGATAACAATTTCAAGATTCAGCCAATTAAAGAAGAAACTTGATTTTTAGGAAAAGTTTCATATCAGGAAACAAAATACAGTCTAGATAACCAATTAAAAAACGACTGCCAAAGCTTTTAAAATCCACTGATCAGGGAGTTAAAAGTACGATGCGAGTTAAAAGTACGATGCGAGTTAAAAGTAGATACAAACTGGCGCAACAACCTAGTGCGACAAAAGCCAAATTGGCTCGACTGAACAGAAAATGGCGCAACCGAAAAAGTCAAAATTTTAAGTCAAGCGAAACAACGAAACTCCATCGCAACCAGTGCAATTATGAAAAAACAATCACAACAGGGACTTAAAGCATCGCTAGGATGAACGCAGCAACTTGAAAAACTTTGGGTTACCTGAAAAACCGTTTCAACTGGTACGACTGATTGCGGTCGACAAATAGTTTGCTCGCGGATGGAAAAATATATCTTGACCGTCGCAAATAATAACAACTCAGATGCCATCTACTTTGATGGCGAACATTTATGTTTCGTCAAACGCAAGTTTTCCAACTCAAAAAGTATATGCCTGAATTGAGCGTTTTTTATTGTTTAAAATTTACTGTGCAAGGCAAATCATATGCACAAAATAAAAGTAACTTGCTCAAATCATGGGGTACGATGATAGTTTAGTTGTTTTACAAAATAAAACATCTGAAATACAATTTTTAGTAATGAAGACTGTTGCGATTTATTATTTTAGTATGTCTTAACCTTGATCTCTATAGATGAATCAAGTACCAGTTAAAGTCTACTCTACGAAGTCCAGTGGACTTCGCGTCACTAGTTGCTCTTTTAAGACATTGGTCAGTTTTAATTTACACATTATTTTATTCCTTTTTAACTTAGATAGTTAGTTCAGTTACCAGTGGTATTTGCACACTTTTATAATGTCGCAGTCAACAACTGACTCGAATCTGCGGGGAATACCCGCCTTTTGGCCAAATCACACGGTAGAACCTCCCACCCATGGAACAACTGGATAGACCAATTTCATCTGGCTATCATTGCTAAAGATAATTTAGATATAGATAATCTAAAGGAACCATTGGAAGGGGAGACAACGATACCCATCTTAGAAGGCGCCCAGGAGTCAGAAACTGACCCACAGAGGAAAGCTAGGGAGGCCAGAAATAAAGTGACCATGCGAGTCTACGAACACGCGGAAGATAAAAGACTAGCAGAAGAGAAACGAAAACTCAGAGGAATGAGGAGATATGATACCGACAAAAAAGTAAGATCAATCTTATATTTGGCCCTAGGAGCGGAAGGAAAGAGAGTCTTTCCTCAAAATACCCAAGGGTGAAAGTCCTAGGAATCTCGTTCAAAGAATTTTTCGAACTACTAGAAGCTGATTTTATCAAATCGACAAATATTACGTTTGAACGATACAAGCTGCTAAGCAGAAAGTAAAAGGATAGGGAATCCTATGAACAATTTTGGGGCGCACTATCAGATTTAGCAAGATCATGCGAAATTGGAATCAACGCCGAACAGCAGTGGATCAGAGATGTATTTATTTTCAACATGAAAAACTGTGACTTACAACGTAGATTACTTTCGGAAACTCTTAATCCAGTGAATGCACACAACCAAGCCATCATCGACGAAAAAGGCTACTACAACCACTTGAAATTAACAAATTTGACTAGCTATTTTCACAGAGGAAAGCTAGAGCATTCAACACGACAAGAAGTAGCGGCAGAGTGTACAAAAATTTTATTAATGTAAAAAAGAAACCAAGTTTGAACATAGAAAGATCTAATACTTGTATAAAATGCGGGAATGCGTTTACCAAGGGTCATCTGAATGTGTGTCAGGCGAAGGAAATAATCTGTAATATTTGTAAATATAAAGGACATTTCGGAAGACTGTGTAAATCGAAAGAACGAAAACCCGCTGTAAATACTGTAAAAGAATCTGCAAAAATTCAGAATGGTTCATACTCCCCAGTAGACACTCAAGCAAGAATTGAAGAAAAATTTTGTGGCGTGATTAAAGCCTGGACAGAAGAGGGGATCAGCGACAACGAGGACTACTCCGTTCTTAACATCAGAACCATCTACGACACCAATGATATGGAGACTAAGAAATTGGTTAACATCGGACTGGGAGATAGTTAATCTGAACATTCCAGTGGATTCAGCCAGACCAGTAAGCTTCCTAAAGCAAAAAATCCTGCACCACCTGAAGTTGAGAAGCCCACATATGAAAATACACCCAGTAGACAAGAAGACTCGGGAATTATACTGCGTGTTTACCACCGATACAGTTAACATCATCGGGAAAGTTGTAGTTAGAATACAATCCAATGGATGGATGGCGGATGACACTCCGTTTATTATCACTTCTGGACATGAGAGGAGCATTTTGGGAAACGATAATTTACCACGAATCGGAATCGAAAAAGCCCAATGACAGCCTCTACTACCCGTCAACAACGTAACCTTCCGAGATTAGTGTAAGTTAAACAATCATTCAGACACAACTCTTAAATGTATCATAAATACAAAAGATTTTTTAACAGAGTAGGGAAAATAACATTGGACGGAAAAATCACTCATTTTCACTCTCCATTCAAACCTATTCAAACCAAAGGCAGAAGAGTTCCTCTGCATTGTGTAAAGGTGGAATTAAATAGAACGGAAAAAGAGGGGCATATTGTGAAATTAGGCAAATGCGATGAAGACTGTTTTGTTAGTCCAATAGTGATAACAAGAAAAAAAGACGGTAGTATCAAGTTGCCATTAGATTCGAAACTCTTAAATAACCAGATATTCAAGAACAAATACCAAATGCCAAACATACACGAGCTTATCGACAACATAGGTCTCCAACTTTCCAACAAATATTCAGGAAAGTCTGGTTTAGTAATTTAGATCTAAAAAATGCGTACAGTCAACTACAACTATGTACAGACACAGCTAAAAATGCAATTTTAGTATTGTAGGTGGTAAAACCACCGGGACCTATAGATTTTTAACGGGGTTTTACGGACTAGGCGATATGCCAAACGAGTTCCAGAGAATGATGGATTCATTAGTGAAAGACCTTCCTTTTAGCAATTGTTATATCGACGACCTTTAGAGATCCTTTCGAAGACAATTTAGTAGCTTCGAAAGGATCTCTAAATAAACACAAAGCGATATTTAAAAAAATTTTAAACATCTTGTACAACAAGAACATGGCAGTAAAATGGGAGAATTGTGCATTTTTCCAAAAAGAAATAGAGTGGCTGGGTTTCACGATATCAAACTCGGGGTTGAAACCGTTGGTGGGAATCTCAGATTCTATAAAAAATCTCCCAAACCCCAAAAACATATCTGAATTAAGGCCATTCTTCGGCTCAATCAACCAATTTATGAAGTTCGTCCCGAACTTGTCAATTCTAAAATCTCCCTTTCGACCACTTTCAGTTAGAAAAATCAGTCTACCAATGGAACGACGATCATACGAAGGCTTTCGAAAAACTACAGAAACAGATCGTCAACATTACAGAGAACAATCATTTTGACATAAAAAGGATGTCAAGATGAAAAACAGACGCTTCACATAGCGGTCTGGTAGCCACTTTAGAACAATGGGACGGGGAAAATTGGTTAACAATAGCTTTCGCTTCTCGATTTTTAAACAGTCATGAAACGCAATTTTCTACAAACGAATTAGAATTGTTGGGAGTAGTCTGGGCTACAGAGCATTTTAAAAACTACTTGTATGGCGAGTTTGAAATCGTAACGGACCACAAGGCATTGTTAACAGCCTTAAATGCCAATCAAAGTAACAAAACTATGCACAGCAGACTAACCCGTTGGGTAAATCGACTTTTACCATTTAACTTCAAGATCAAACACATAAGAGGAAAAGAAATGGTATTTACAGATCTACTGTCAAGATTACCTTCAAGAAAAGCCCTCCCAACCTCACACTACGATAGCGAATTTGTAGTGGCAACAATTTAAAAGATTGTAGACAACCTCTCTGTAAATATTGGTTGTAAAAAGAATAATTGTACAAAGAACGAATTGTACAATCCATGGGTTGTAAATACTATTAGTAATTTGGATTGCAATAATCCAATGGGCGGAAAGAAAGAACTAACGCTACACATTCAATGGTCGTTCTTCTCGAATATTCTGAAGTACGTCAACGACACAATTAGAATTTGTAATTCCAATCACTCGCGTTCAGAGTCTTGTACAAGCGGTTGCATCCCATTAAATGTTTCAAAATTCGATTTTAATTACTTTTACCTGTCAGACAAAACTTACTTATATTTTCTTCCACAGTCACTTTTATCAGTTAACCAGTCCCCAAAATTCCGAAAGCAAAAGCTATTGGTAGAATTTTACTGAACTTCAACAACGACATAATGTCTGACATCCATGAAAAACTACTCGCTAAATTTAAGGGAGACCTCAAAATACCAGACACTTCTTTATCCTTCACCGAACATTGTTCGAACAAATTAATTAGACTCATGACAGACGAGGAAAAAATTCTCAAGGATGTGAAGAAGGCAGTAGAAGAAGGCAGACCATTGGATAGATTCGGAGCTTACCTCAAGAATTTCCAAAGAGACATCCATGTGAAAGAAGGATTGTTATTTAACGATAACAAACTGATAGTTCCAGCAGCTCTGAGTTTGCCATTTTTGTCGCTACTCCATGAAACTCACCCAGGACAGTTTGGAATGAAACCTCTCGCAGAAAACATTTGGTGGCCACATTTATTCAGAGAGATTTATTAACAAGGAACAAACTGTATCCAGTGCATCAAGGCTGGTAAAAATTTAAAAATGATTTTGGGTACGAAGAGAACGGAGAAATTAACAATCCTTTCTGAACCAAACGAAGAAGTAGACTTAGACTTTGCGGGTCCTTTGGACAAAAATTGGGGCAACTCAAAATATTTTTTACTATGCATCGACCGCTTCTCAAAATTCCCGTCAGCAAAGATGGTGAATAAAAACTCGGCTTCTTCGATTTACCCAGGACAGTTTGGAATGAAATCTCTCGCAGAAAACATTTGGTGGCCACATTTATTCAGAGAGATTTATTACCAAGGAACAAATTGTATCCAGTGCATCAAGGCTGGTAAAAATTTAAAAGTGATTTTGGGTACGAATAGAACGGAGAAATTAACAATCCTTTCTGAACCAAACGAAGAAGTAGACTTAGACTTTGCGGGTCCTTTGGACAAAAATTGGGGCAACTCAAAATATCTTTTTCTATGCATCGACCGCTTCTCAAATTTCCCGTCAGCAAAGCTGGTGAATAAGAACTCGGCTTCTTCGATTTTATCATTCTTGTCAGATTATTGTCATCTTCAGGCATTTCCGAAGTCTATTAGAGTCGACCATGAGTCATGTTTTATTTCAAACGATTTTAGAAACTTCTGCGAGAAAACAACATTAACCTAATTCTTTGTACATTCGGGGATCACAATTCCAATGGAGTCGTAGAACGACTCATCTACATGGTTAAAGCAAAACTCTTGGCAATGCCGTTTAACGAACCAAAACCATCTTTAAATACGGCAATTGATAAAATCAATTGGAGTATTCGTTCATCGAAACAACCATCCATTGGATGCTCTCCTTTTTCAAAACACTTTAATAGATTGCCTAAATTTTTTTGGAAATCCCTGGTCTCACACGCGATTAATTTAGATAAAGGGAAGTCAATATTGTCAATGGATAGAACTCAAGACTGGGGAGCAAATGACGCATTCGAAGACGGCTATCTGGAGAACACAGTGGGAGAAAAAAGGGGGTATGAGAGCGAGACATCGGACAAACTTGATAGAAACCTTCAGCGAGCTCCACTGTCAAACCCATTTAACCAAGGAGGTAACTTGTTTAGGAAGACAGTTAACCGAAGGGAAGGCGAACTTTATTTAGCAGGGAAACGAAAGAGAAACTCCCCATTGAAGAGGCCAGACTCGAACGAAGGAGGCCCATCGACGAGCTACAAACCAACGGGAGAAAAGGCGATGAAAAGGAGGAGAACGGAAATCCCGAGATCCTAAGGTTCAAAATTCGCGTATTCCGATTTAGATTCCTCGCTACAGTTAGACCATTGGGACAAAGTTATCGATGATTATTTCGGTTTGGATTCGGAAATTGTATATAATACTCCGACTTATGAAATTGGTAGTAGTCTAGATCAGTCACGGCGTACCTTAGCGAGTGAAACCAACACTCAGACGACGGTTACACTCCCAACGAGCACATGCGAAAACCCAATTAGGATAGATAGCTCTCCGGAAAGGAGAATAGAGACGCCCACAACCCCGAAAAGCAACGAACCAAGACCCAGAAGGAATCCAGGCCCCCCTAAATTTTACGGAGACAGGCGCTTCATAGACCAAGTGACCCTAGGAGCAGAAACCATCGAAATCGCGGATTCCAATGACGAGCCTCTGATAACTTTCTCCGGCTCGAAAAGCCTACAGATGACCTTTTCCTCAGACTCTCCATCGGATTACTTGACGCTTCTCGAGGATATACCTTTCCATCCAACACTGGTGGCGGAAACTACACAAGGCTCCTCGTCAATTCCTTCTTCCATGACGCCAAAGATCGCGGTACTATATTCTCCATTGGAAGAAAACAGACCCGATATTCAGGACGATTACGGGAGTGATATATCTTCAGTTATAGACACAGAAGTAAGGAAGGAGGCCGACAGTTTCCATGATATAATTAACCCCACATCCTAAAACTCTGAGAACTTCAAAACTCTTTTAGCTTAACCTTTTAGTGCTGATTTTTCCATTGGTTACCCATTTTATGCAACTTTACTAATTCTCATGTTGAGCGATTTTGTACATTTTAATTAGTTAGGTATGTAGTTTAGCTTGTTCAATTTGTTTATATGTCATATAACCCCAACTGTACATAACATTGCGTCAGTTGTACAGTCGCTGTAGATATCTGTTTCATCTTGTAGGTAGCCTGTAAATATTACCACTTAGACATCTCCATTGTAAATTGTATTATCTCTGTGAATTTCCATTGATGCTAAACGCTGATACTTTTTGTTTCAACTTTGGCCCTGGTGGAGTGAGGGTAGAAGGGAGTATATGTGTGATATTGGCTACATTGGGGAGTGGGCAGATATAATTTTTGTGCCGTGGGGAATGTTGTGATTTAGTATTTTAGTATGTCTTAACCTTGACCTCTATAGATTAATCAAGTACCAGTTAATGTCTAATCTACGAAATCCAGTGGATTTCGCGTCACTTTTTGCTCTTTTAAGACATCGGTCAGTTTCAATTTACACATTATTTTTTTTCTTTTTAATTTAGATAGTTAGTTTAGTTACCAGTGGTATTTGCACACTTTTAATAAAGACCAATCACATTTCTCATCTTGAAAAAAATTATCATTACGAGGTCAAACTGTGCATTCTCTGCATTGTAAGCGGTATCAGCAACAAGCAAAAATCAGTTTTGTAGCGGAATCCTCAACATTGCTACTTTTCTTTGATCTTCTTTGCTGTTTTGGATTCGACAAACAAATGCTTAAAACAATGTACCGCCCAAAATTGCTCCAAAAAGGCGAATTTGCGGAATCCGCAACTGTATTTGTGGAATCCAGAACATTTTGAGGAAACCACAAACAAATGATAAGGCATTTGTATCGTTAAATTGAGCTGTCGCGGAACCCGCAACTGCAAGTGGAATCCGTAAATTGTAAGTGGAATCCGCATTTTGTTTGCGGATTCAACTTACATAAATGTTTATATGTAGTAACGTTTTAATTTATAACTTTTATTTACTAGGTGTTCACCAGCAAGTTCAATCTCAGCTACCTTGATCAGCTACCAGTTGAAAAACTTGTCGCATCTAAATTCATCACTTCTTTTCAATCAATTTTTTCAATTAAAAAATTCAATTAAAATAAAAAATTTTTAGTTTAGCCTTTTTCGAAAATTTTCAAATTGCGAACATATAGTTTGATGATGCAAAACTTTCATTTACAGATTTTTTTTGCAATTGACATTTGTTTCAGCTGTAGTAATTCAAATTTTATATTTTTAATCTAAAACGGATTTACTCAAAATTGTTTCTTTTAAAAGATAATTTCCTTTCTATTACAAATTCTTTTACTAATGGATTGTTACACCAAATGGACAGTTTACTCTTTATGAGCAAATGTGACGGGCCGGCATAATTTTCAGACCATAACACATACTGTATACAGTAAAAAGAACACGGCAAATCACTGTTAAATTAAACGACTCAAATAATAACAAACAGTCCATAACAACAAACAGACATAACAAAACAGTTATAACAACAAACAGTATAAACAGTTCAAATTGTTTAATTCCAAGTCATAAAACAGATCCTGGGCGGACTCGGCCATATTATGTCTTTATAATTATCTGTAGTTATCCTCAACGGCATCGGATTGCGCTCGTGAGGAAATGTCTATGTTCGTTGAACTTGAGAGATTTGATCAGAGTGTCGAGCTCACAATCGGTTTTTTGCTGTTAACAAATCCCATTTTCTCCAAGCACAGAATCCCAAGAATGGTGACATCCAAAAAGTCCTAAGGGTTTACTGCCCAAAAGTTCAGCAGCATACAAACTAATGACTTGATGACAAACTAATGGCCTTTCTGGTTACTGGTGTAGCTGGAACCATTACGAGAGCATGCCCTGTTTTTTTCCTCATCAAGCCAGCGCATCTTTTTATTACCGCAAATGTCGCAAAAATTTGGCTGATTGGGTGACTGAAATGACTCAGATTGCAGCTAATTTTGTTCTAAATCGAAGCACAAGAGAAGAAATCATATCTGTTCTTGGAAAAACAACCAAGTTGAAACAAACAGCTGCATACCAACAAAAAACCTATTTCAGCAAGCTCTGCCCTTACAGAAGGCATTCTCAGGGTGACATCCGCATTTTCGATGGACCTCAATCCAGCAAATGCTCGTTTCTTCGAGCAATCGAATTTCAAACAATCAACACAGAACTTTTCTCCGGCGCGCAAGATAGTCGATCTTAGCTAAAATCACATATTAGAATACGGCAAACTAAAATAGCTATAAAAATAAGAATCAGTTGCATCCGGAAATGTTTAATAAATTTTCAGGATATCAGAAGAAATCGATGATCATACAGATTATCAGGTTAATTGGATGTGGTTAATAAATAGATTGGTTACATGATAAATTTCCCTGTATTAAACCGTTGATGCATTGAGCAAACTTCAAGGGTATGTCATTTTTTGGCGACTCAAAGCAATCAAGACTCAAAATATCTTCCTGCGATAATCACTCCTTGTTTTTTTTTGGCCTTGGGCTCTGAGGGTTTTTGTTCGGGTCTAGATTACTCAGCATCCTTGATCATGATTTTTTTGAAATCGTCTGGCAGTGATTCTCCAACGACTCGTTTCCTTGATTTGCCTTGTGACTCTTTTCTCAAATCGGAGTACTTAACGTATAAAAAATGCTACTGCATGATGATCCATTCACCGCAGTATCCTGAGTTTTTTTGACCAAACGAACTGTGCACTGGGACACGAAAGGGTCGTTGATGATGACAGTTCCTTTTTTGAAACTCCCATCGAGTCCCTGTGCTGCCGTCTGGGGTTGAACGATAGCTTCTCCTTTTTCGAACTCCGCCCTCTGCTGATGACACAAGTATCATTGTGTTCGTGGAATTTTCTTATATTCCATGTTGCTGCGTTTTCTATTCTGTCTTCTGGGACACTTAAGATGGCACTTCCCGGCCAATCAGATCATTTAATCTACACGCATCAATCGATGAGTAATGATAAAATTACAGCCTTTTCCCAAATAGAAGTGACGACATCGAGGACTTGTACTTTTTCTTTCACCCGAAAAGTTCTACTTTGCATGATGACATGGATGAAAGACTCCAAAATGAATAAACTGAGGAGCACTTGAATGATTGAAGCGAAATAAATCTTGGTTCAAGAATTGACTAGTGACAATTTCTCTGATGCAGGACTAGTGCTTCATTGATAATGACGGCTTCACTGATAAGAACTGCACTGTCTAGTTCCGCTTATCAACAAAGCCTTCAATTTCAATTAGCATTCTTATTTTAAGCACTCAATCTGGCATAGCAGGCATAACAGTCATAAGCAGTCATTATGGCATAGATGCTGCAGTCGCCTGGTGTGCTAAAAAGAGTGGAAAGTGTCGAAACTATTCCTTGATGGACTCTTATCTTGACCATGGTGTCTCGATTAAATTGGTGCTGATAAGTTATGGGAGCTTCGACCCTAAGTTGGAATCAATTCATCCTCATCTTGTGCTCAACATTATTTTCATCTCTCATTTTTCATCCGAATTTAGTAGAAATTTACCGAATCAAGTAAACTGTCAAACGCCGAAAGCTCATGCTCAATGCCTTCCACTTCTTCATCACCATCTGCAAAATACTAGCATCCCTGTGCCTCTGTCACCACGTACAGCACCAGAGACAACATTATTTGCTCCTCCGACACCGGTAACCCCTTTGCGAGCACCCCGCGACCTTTCGCCTCATCCATTCCCCGACATATGGGCAACCACATAGCCCTCTGCAACATAATCATTCAGGCCCCTCGATGGTACATCAGTGCCAGCCTTAGCAGTATCAGCCTTATCCAGCCTATCTGGATTCCTATATGCCGACATCACCGTATCCGAAATCTCCCTTGCCATTGGCGTTTCCCCACTATCGAGAAACAGAAAGACAACCGCATGGCCATGAGAGGCGAACCTACACTCCCACAGAACCACGAGCCGATGATCCCACCGAACCACATGACCACAGGTACGACGAGCCCACAGAACGCCGCAAAAGGATCATGCAAAGTCAGAAAATATAGTTTAAACTGTAAGTTGAAGAAAAAACTTCAAAAGTTAACACACATTACACAAGCCTAAAGGGTTGTGGTAAACCAAATATTGAAACTAAATCATATTCAATTTTAGCAACCTGGAAAAGCCTCCCAAGCCGAAAACCCGATAATAAACGATACTCTCAAAGAAGTCATTTTACAGACTGTCGAAAAGTCGAATGAGTGCGTCGATAAAAGAAACGGAACCTTGACCCACAAAGAACAATTGAACTTGTTCAGGGCCATTGTCAAGTTTCTGTTCACATGCACAGGGATGCTCGAGAAAATGATCATCAAAACCACGGTACATGCTGTCGTCCTAGCGTTTGTCAACATAGAGGAAAAATAGGAAGACGATACCGTGGAGCTGAGCATAGAAACAGCAGCCGGTAAGTATTTTTTTAAATTTAAAACTCTGATTTGATGAAAAAACACTGATGACTCGATTTGATGACTCAATTTTATAGTGTCAACTTCTCGCGTCTCCCACAGAACTCCAGTCTGGTTAGTACAGGATATGAAATTGTACTATAGGGAGGCCAGAACCCATTCAAAGAGGAGCAATATGAACTATGTTGTTCAGCGGTTTTTTTTGGGTACACCAAAAACCTGGTGACGACTCAACTGTTTTTCGTCAATTCATTGGGGAACGCGGTGTTCCGGTTTGCTCCACTAGTTGGTCAGTTCAAACGCCAGATAGATCAATCGATATATGTTTTAAATTTCTTCCAAAGGGATTTATTAATCAAAATAGAAACCAACGTGGAATCACATGTAATCATTTTAAAATTTCATAGATTAGCATCATAAATCTGGCACAATCGAAGCGACTTCTCGCACTTAAGGTTGCGAGGCTTATGCCTTTGTCTACCAACCCTACGTTCGAGATGGAGAAGCTGAAGAAGCAAGCTTCAGAAGTTCATCAGAAATTGGTCGGATACATCTACGAAGAGGTTCTGTTGGCAGTGCGATCCCGACAAGATTATCAACATTAAATTCGCCAGGTGCAGCGCGCACAGATCTTCGTTCAGCAGATGACGACTTACCATGAGCTGTCAAGTAAAGTTGCAATTTTTACTCAAAGCAGAAACGGGCAATCCATGACTCGAGGAAGGTGGTTGAACATGTGGCGAAGCTACTCATTGATGGATGAAAGAGAAAGTTTCAGCCGCTTGAGAAAACCGCAAGCCCAAAACATACCTCCAACGACATTGAGAGTTTTCCATATGAGGTTCAGGAAGAGTTGCAGAGTGGTGCATAGGCTCAGAGCTCGGTCGGCAGATGTGATGTGAAATTTTTCGTCTTTGGAAGAAGAGTACCTTATAATTTTAATGACTCGATAAAAATATCTTAATAGAATTTCATTGTTGAATCAGTAATTTGACTTTCTTTTTTACTAGGTTTGATTGCTGTGCAAGCATTCAAGAAAGATGGCGTGTTGTTGGATTACCACGGCAAAGGAGTCACCAAAATTAATGACGACCAGTACTGCCTCCAACCAGGAGTTCTAAGTGAATACGTATTACAAATTGCGGATCGTCCTAGGCGATTGCTCGACGCTCAAATTAGGAATGCCTGTTACAAAATGGAATGTTTGCCTGGGTCGTTTAGCGTTTAGCGTTTGGGGTGGTTTTTGTTTTTGCTAACAATTTGATTTTTTTTAAGACAAGACAGAAAGATTTTTTATTTAGACATTTACGAGGTTTACTGCATCATAAGTATAGCCACTACGACTAATAAAACATTCAATTCAAGTAAAAAAAACTCATTATAAACCAGCTGAAGCGTAAATTTGTTCAGCAACCGTGGTTAAGGAAAACTGATCTATTTTTTTTTCGACCGTGGTAGTTAAAAGAAAATGGATATGTAGAGGTGCAATGTGGAAATTGTTGCAACAAACGTAAGCGTTAACCTCAATCAAAACCTATCACGATGTTGAATGTCAACTTCCATAGAGATCAAATGTGCAAGTTGACATATAACTTCGTCATAGGCTATCTTTTTGACGTTTGATCCCTACAAGAAAGTGACGTTAAACCTTTTTCTGAAATCATTTTTTTTTGTATGCTTTGATTAATTGACTATAACTGTGATTTTTTAGTTCAGAGTTTACCCAAAAAGCTGTTAGGGCGAAATTGCTGTTAGGGCGAAACTTTTTAATAGCTTCAAATTTGAATCTATGGCTGCTACGATTGAGTTTGAATATACACTCTAGGACGTTTACGAATTGATTCGTAAATGTCATAGTTTCAAATTTAAAACTACGATTAGTTGTCACTGTTAATCTATCCAAATGAAAATGGGATCAGTTCTTACAATAACAGCTTAACACATAAAATTTTGTTAGCTAGTTAAACCAAACAACAACGTTGTTAATTTTTTTTAATATCCCTAGGCTTTTTGTTAATTAATTATGCGATTTAACTAATCAAAATGTTTGTGTTGCGATTTTTGTGACACGTATACAATGATTTGCTTGGATATGTCGGTAATTAGTTTTAACAATAGAAAAACTAAATTTAAAGGTCAAAACGGCCGTTTTCAATCAAATGTTTAATTTCTAAAAGGGTATATCCACGAATTTGATTAAGTAATGGCTTAAGATTTGTTCGTGGATTCCACAGACAATGAGAAAGTATTTGTTCGTAACCTCCGCATTCGTTGTTCTAGCTAGCCATTGCTCAAACGGGTTTTTGCTGATAACTCACTTACAATCTGCGGAATCCGCTTACAATTTGTGGAATCAATAAAAATAATTGTCACACTCTAATACAAAAATGTATTAGTAAAAAACAAGCGAGATCTTATAAAACAGCTACTCGGGTCCCCCTCACCTTTCCCAGAGGTGAGAACTAAATAGGATTATGCCGATGGTATCATCTGGGAGCCACCCAGACTCATTGTCGCCCAAAAATGGTACAAGTATGATACTAAAGTCCACGAAAGGGACCCCGCAACTACAAGTAAAAGAAACAAAGCTATAATCAGCTTTTTCGAATAATTGGCGTTTAAACTATAAAACGCATTCTTGTTGCAGAATTTGCTTACAAATAACAAAACGCACAGATTGGCTTTGTAAGTTTTTCTATTTTTAAGAACATAACTATCATACTTGTGCCCCAAAAAAATTTCCACGTGTATTATTGCGGATCTTGTTAACTATTATCCTCTTCTGGTATAATTAACGAATCTATATCCAGTTAAAAACCAGAATGCGTTTTGTCGCAATGGTTTGATACTCAGAAATACTTTTTGTCGTATCCTTATTACCTTATATAAAAGGGGGTAAAGAGTTAACAAGATCCTTTTTTGTTATATAAAGACGAGCCGACGTGACCATATTGTATTCGTGTACGTAACTGTTTCTTATTGCTAAAAACTAGCCATGGCCATATGGCTTGTATACGTTGCCTATGGTTGTTGTCAATGGCGGTAGCCTCGTTAACTCTTGTTTCGTTTGTTTCGGTTAATAGTGGTTTCGTCTCGTCCCTTTTCCAGTGTTATTGGCCCCCGACGGGATATGTAGAGCATACCATTAGCGTGGGTTACTTGAACGTCGTTTTATCACTGGACTCGTCGAAATTGATCTCTCGTTTTGTTGAGCTGTTTTGAGGTCAGCATCCTTCGTCAAGCTAATTAACTCTTTCCAGGAAGCTTAGCTCTCCTGCTCCTTCGTGCTGTGTGAGTTGATTTTGTTCAGCTACAGGTAGGGGATACTTGCGGCTCAGTATTTGGAATCTGCGTCAATTTTTCAGCACTATATTTCCTTAGAGCCACGATTAAAGAAACCTTACTTTCACAGCCAGTTTGACATTGCTCCATTAAAAGGGGTTGCTTGTCATTGACGTGAATAGCTGATAAAGTACTCCCCGGACGTAGCTGGTAAGGTTTCGGATCAGGTACTGAATCAGAGTACAGAGAGTCAACTATTTGTTCTAGCTTCAAAAACTTGAAATCACTACCTGCAAATTTACGCCACTGGATAGCTGCAGGTGACAGTTTTTTTTAAAGCTCTGGCGTTTGGTTTTTGCCCAGTATCACTAGAATTCAAATCAGTTGGTGACTCGTTTCCAGCAACTCGGTTTTGCAACCGTTCCTCCACAGTCATTGTTCCTTTGACCAAAATTTTGTCATCTTTCAGCAGAACAAAACAGTTAGGTGTCTTGGAATGTCACCGAAGAATGGTTTGAGCATTGTTTTTGGCTAGGACAGTACCTCCTAAATCATTGATCTATTTTTCCACCATAGCTTGTGCTGCTAGATTCGGTTCTGTGTTCTTTCCCGCAACTGCTGCCCTTGTACATCCGAAAGTACCCAACGCACAAATCGCAAACCAAAAAGCAGACGGCAACTATCCGAAATTCCAGATTTTTTTGACATATTTATAAATACGAGGGGATAAAATTGGTTTCCCCAAGACGTCACCCGCATTGCTTAGAAAAAACGTGTGCACTTGCCTGATTTGATGAGTTTGCAGCTTGCAGAATGAAAAGAAAACTATTCGAGGAACAATGGGTCTTGGTTATGCAATCTTCCTTCGCCTCGCGTTGTCCTACTTTGGAAGTCTTTGTCACAAATGTTCCCTGGGACTTCGTATAAAATTGCTCACCACAAGCTGTGGCAATAGAACTAGTTTTAGTTTTTAGGGGGTCAACCCTTGTTTTCCAAAGATAAGCACCGAAACTTGATAATAGATTTCAGCCCATTTTCGTAATCTGAAGCGTTAAAGTCACCTTTTGTTCGAAGTAATTTTGTGAATTTATTCAAGCTATTTCTCATAACTTCACTGACAACTTTGATGGGGATGCACCCGAGGGTTTTTTTCAGGGCATTTTGAGACGAGACTCGGGTAGATGGCTTGTAGCACTTTTCCAGACTTAACGTACATATCTGTATTTTCCTTGGGGATTGCAGCAACTTCTTTTTTCCATACTCCTTTAAAAAGATCTTCAATTTCTGTGCTAGCCTCCTTCAATTCTTTTTTGTCAGCGATAACAGTCAGTGCACAGATTACAGAAAGAGAGACTGCACCCACTTTGCCAGCTTTGTCTGTTTCTCCTATCGAGACAGTGGTGAAATGAAAAAATGGCTTTTCGGTCCCCCGTCTTTTTTTTCCCACATCGAGTATTAATGTGGGTGACATCTGGACAAACGCGTCGTATGTCTTCGATGCTGAATAGTGACGTCTTGGGTAACTCTGTTCGAAATGGCACATTGAGTTCAGTTCTTTTACCAGTCTCTGGCTCGCAAGTTAGTGGGCTGAAGTCTGTAGTGTCATTTGACACATAGAGTGGGAGCCACGAGACTGTATCAGATGACTGCTCATTAGAGACACCATTGACCAGCCGCAACAAAAATGGTGAATCGCCACTCTAGGTCAGATTTACTCTTAATTGTCTGAGGGAATTTGTTTGGCTATAAAACCAACCCGATTCTAGGTCGCCCGCTGTGGTGGGACCAGTGTTCTGCTCCACAGCTTTTCTGCTGTGTTTTCCACGGTACGCTCAAAAATTTGTCGATTAAGTAAGGAAAAAACGACATATGCAGTTTTGCAGGCATGGGCAGATCCAATTTGAATTTGAGAAGATTCGAACTTCGTTGTTGATTTGATTTTCGAAATTAATCAAAGAGGTACATACATAACTTTGAATTCTCAGTGTTTTAGTTGTGGATTCTTATTACAATGATCAACTATTTGCTCATAAATTCCGCACTGGCTTTTATCCGTACACAAAAACATTTTGCGCTCTGCCCCATTGACAATTTTTTTGGAACATAAAGTATTGCGTGGAGCCAAAGTGCCCAATTTAGTTAAATAGCAACTAAAGTTACCCATATACCGACTATATAACATATAAACGATGCCAAGACTAATAAACCTGAGAGATTTTTCTCTAAAATAAATAAAATATAATTTATCTAAAACAAAATTGACTTACCTGCGAAAAAGAAAACGCTAAGAGCCGACTGTACACTAATGTCGACATCGAGGAGCCTGAAGCTCTGTGGTTTTCAGTGGAAGAAACGCAACTGCTTTGACTCAAGAAACTAGGTCACTTCTAAGTCCAGAAAGTATTTTTTCTCGGGCTTAGAGAAATTTGAAAAATGAGTCACTTTTTTGGCGATTGCTCTACGAATGTGTCTAGGAGAAAGAACGATTTATTTTAATCCTATAATTTCAAGTCGAGATTGAATAGTGTTGATAATGTCGTCAAAATTTCCAGTTTTTGTCGCCTTAGCCAAATCGTACTTGAAATCTTCCGAAGATCCGCGTTTCTTAAATAAGCGAGTAATTATAAAACGGGTCAACAAATTAAATCTACACTTTTTGCAACCACTTTTACTGCGTTTTATTCTCAGGGAGTCCTTTTCAGCTACTTCCATTTCTCCTTGGAGGCTAATTTTATGCCATCGAACATAAAACAGTACTTGGCGCCAAATTCTTTTGGACCTTTTTGGAGTGCGCCACTGTTGTAGTGTCGCCAGTGCTCTCTGCCGAGTAATCTTGCGAGGAATCACCTGCTTCGAAAACTGAATATGATGGTGCCTGTACAATGCTGCGGTTGCTGAGCTTCTTGACGGTTCTGAGGGCGGTGTCGATCTGTTCCGATGGTTTATAACGCTAAATGGTGAGTCTTCGGGTAGCATTGTTTCTGAAAAAAAAACTTGACCAGATTCCTCCTTTTTTCGTTCCACGGTATTTCCTGGAAACCCCGGGGAATTAACATATGCAAGTTACCTGCTGCTACTGCAATCGAAAGACTGCGTTGCCGAGGTATTCCTATTTTTCGTACAAGATCGTCAACTTCCAAGGTAGTTCCCTCGACCGTTTCTGAAACTAGTCTTTGCAATGTTCCTTATTTGTTTGCCCATTATTTTCCTGCTGTTTCGTCCAGAATTTTGGCGTCTACAAATTTTCGATCATTATCTGATGCTATCGAAAAGCGATTCGACAATTGTTGCTCCATACTTTTCTCGGTCATCAAAGAGTCGTTTGTCGTGTCGGGTGAGTGGTTCATTTGAATGTCGATTCGTACGAATCGGTTTGTGCGTCCCGATTCGTATGTCGGTTATTTGTCTGTGAATTCGTATGTCAGTTCGTGTCGGTTTGTTTGTCGGTACGTCGAATCGCATGCCGAGTCGTGTACCGATTTTTGTTGATATTTGTGTCGGTTTTGATTGTCGGAAATTGAATTCGAAAAAGGTGCAGTAATAGTCAATTTAGAAAATTTTCAAACTGAATGATTCGAAAGAGGTGCAGTCAAGAATGTATAGGGGATGTTCTTTAAGTTATCCACATCTGTAATTATCAATTTGTTTAATCGGAAAATTAATTTTAGGTAATCGGAAAATTAATTGTGTGATTTTTATCCTATCCGACTTGGCCAAATTTATGTTAAGCTCCATAGCCAGCGGATAGACTTCATAGCCAACTAGAGTCATAATTGTTTTGATACTTTTATAAGCCGTCACCTAAAACAGTCATTAATTGTTTCGTGAGTTTGGTTAATAGATTTTCAAGTGTTACATTTCATAATCCGTGATTATCATACGCTCCTCAAATTGTTAATTAATTTAATCGGAAGAGATCAATAAATCTTGAACTACCAAACTTAACTACCTTGTAATTATACACTACCCGCCCAGGCAAAAACTAATTTGCAATCGATCATAATCGATATTTATACAGATTTTTTACTAGTTAACTAAACGTCGTTTCACCCTTTTTTCCTGTTATATGACACAACATTTTGGTTTTGTTTTTAAAAAAATAAGGGTTAAGAATGATTTTTTTTACAAAAAAGGCAGTTGGAGAAGACAAAAAAAACCGACGAAGGAGTCAAGCTACCTACCGTTATCGCAGGCTGGTATAGTCACACCATTTCACCAGAATTTCTCCGGTACATCTGTGATGTACATTTTAGTTAAAGATTAAACAAAGTTTGGTGCAAAATTTTTTCAATGAAACATAGAAATCTGTTTCATTTAGTTTTTTTTAGGCTGTAAAACATTTTGGTTGATGGCATCTTCGGTCAACAACAAGCAGATACTCCAGGAATACCTGATGCAGCAATCTCTGGGTTGGAAACCGATGTTTCCCGGAGATGATCCTCTCTGTGATGTTGGAGGGTGTCAGAAAGTTGTTCTGACGGAGCGCCAGGCCCTCGTTATGCCAGCTGCCATAATACACTTGGTTGAAACGCACTCAGAGTCAGTGGCTCTGGGTGTCGATTTTATCCATCGTGCACACCTGCTTCAGTGCTGTTAGAATTTTCCGACACGAGCGGAAAGACAAAGAGCCCTTCAGCAGCTGCTACCCTGCTTTTCCGATGTTGGCTCTGAATGAGCTTATGGTGCATCTGTGGTTAGTATCGAAGATTGAACTGATACATTTTTGTCAAAATAAATAAAAACTACAGAAAAATTATTTTATAGCAACAGAGACACGGTACCGCCGCAAGAATTAGAAGATCTGAAGGAGGTCTGGAGAATTCTGAAGGCGCACGACAAAACCTTAGATAACCACCTTGCCAGGGTAACTTGCGTAAGTACTTCTGGACAAACTTCATCCAAGATACTGGAATACTTACTTCCGTATCCCAAAAACTGCACCCAGTTTAATCGCCTATAACGTAATACTCAATTGATCCCAAAAAATGAGTTTCGTCATCCTTTATACTGGAATTCTCAAGTCATCCCACAAACTGACGATCACTCAGTTTAATCTCTCATGCTAAACCTTGATAGTTTTGGTTTTATAAGCCAATAACCAAGGAAAGGCTGGTGAATAAAGAGGAGAAGGACATTCTCTTCCAACACAATCGTGTGCCGTGCGGATCATTGCCAGTGGGAGCATCGCCCGCTCGAATATCAGTCAAAAGGACCTGAAAATTTTCTGAATTTTTGTGTACAGTTTTTTCAACAAAAGTTTACAAAATGTCTTGATTTATTAATTGAAGTTTTTTGTAACAATTTTTTCACCAATTGTAATTTGTGATCCTAATTTTTGTCATGCAGTCTGAGTAACTAACTGAGTTACTGAACTTCAGAAAACACTATGGAATCATCTTCGTCTCTGAGCAAAATTGCAAGCGCCGATCCTCAATAAATCATATGCCCGATCTGTTGTGAAGAGGGGAGACTCTTGTATCAGATTTTTGAGGGCGAGGTGGCGCATAAGCTGTGCTTTGCTTGCTGGCTTAAGGTGGCGGATGAGTTTCATCCGAAGTGCCCCTTTTGTTGGCAAGACTTGGAGCCACTCAGTCGCTTCTTACGCTCATAACTATTGCTTTTTTTGACCTTGTCTATTGTAAAACTAACGAAGACTGGTGAACAACCCCTCCTTTCCACCTATGACCACTAACTTGAACCTTCTCAATATAAACCACTGAAGAACATTCAACCCTTCCTCCATATCAATCATGTTTACCTTTGTTTAGTTCCTCTGACGATGACTCGGCAGAAGAGGACGAGGAGGCAAATGACTCGGATGATATAGAGGTTAAGACCGTGCAGCACTTGCGAGAGTCGGTTTCGGAGCCGGAACTGGAGCAGCTTAGGAGTGTGTCTGACTTTGATCTGTTCTCAAGCAGTGACGAGGAGGAGAGCACTTCCTTGGCTGGTCTTGCGTTCGCACACGTACGCGGTAGGTGGCGGTCGCGGGAACGCTATCATCTAGGATCGCTATATGGACTCCTCGAGCAATGATGAGGATACTCTGCCAATTAATTGGGCAAGCGGGCGGGGGCGGGGTCGCGGACGAGCAGCGCCGTCAGTCGCCGAGACTGCTAATCTACCAGGCCGGACTCGAGGCCGCGGTCGACGAACCAGAAGCGCTGGGTCATCCCAGCCCGGGGTCGGACCCTCCTCATAAAGGTTGAAACCCTCAAAATATATTACTAAAATAGTTAATGAACAGTTTATTAGAAAACTGTTTTTTAGTGAAACCTGTTTGTTAGAAAATAGTTTCTTAGTGCAAATGCCGTCGCAGTATGCCATATATGCCTACTCACAGTCTTTATATGCCTACTCACTTATCAGTAAGTTTCAAAATCTCAAATCTCAAAATTTAGTACTAAAATATTTTATGACTAGTTTGTTAGAAAACTGTTTTTTTAGTATGACTGCACACAGTATGCATGCCTACAGAGTATGCGTCACAGTATGCTTCACAGTATGTCTCACAGTATGCCTCACAGTATGCCTCACAGTATGCCTACATAGTATGCTTCCAAGCATGCCTCACAGTATGCCTAACAGTATGCCTCACAAATGCCTATACATTTTTCCTCAGTATGCCTACACACAGTGTCGGGCCACTCGTCATCATTTGCCGGTCCTACCCTCACATATCCTTAAAGCAAGTCGAATCCTCAGCTTTCAGCCTCTGGTCTAATCAGTCTTATCAGCGCACTTGTCTAATGCTCACATATCAGTAAAACAAGTCTGTCATAAAACTGCAGCTGGTTAGTCTTTTGTGCCAAAACTGCCTTCCAAAGTTGTATTTCCTAATGTGCTTCCTGATGTCAAATCTCTATATTGGTGCGCATATCATTTAAATTGTTCAGTTTTCGTAGTTAGTGGAACTAAAATTCCCAAGTGTTTTTTTTATTTGAGGAAGTTGTTTAGTTTTCACAGTTAGTGGCATTGAAATTCCCAAGTTTTTCTTTTTGATTTGAGAAAATTGGCTCCTACTGAAGCTAATTGTTATTGCGTTTCAAATCCACTCGTGTCATGTTAATGGTGCTCCAAATAATTATGTCAGAAATTGCCGGTCCAACATCAGAATTTCCTTGGGTTTCAATTGATCGCTTCAATGGTAAGAACCTCGAATCTACGCTTTATTTTCTTTCGCACTGTCATACAGATCACATGGTGGGCCTTAATGAGCCTGAACTCTTCGAAAGAGGTTAAAACACTATAAATTCTGCTGCTTTGATGATGGCATTGCCGCTTTATGTTCATTTAACTCCATATATAATAACACAGGATTCAGATAACGAGATAACATTGAATGTTTCATCGGAAGGGGACGAGACTCATACCCTAACTGTAACTCTTTTTCCTACATGTCACTGTCCAGGTTCAGTAATGTTCTTAGTAGTTTCCTAAGAAAAATCTGTCCTTTTTACTGGCAATTTCAGATAGCAAGTTGGTCATACGAAGCGAATAAGTCATCTTTTCGCCATTTACAAGAAGCTGCTGGTCACAATTTTGATAATATTTACATCGACACAACGTTTTGCAAAACATATTCCAGTTTTATACCTAATAGGGAGAGCTGTCTTTCAGCCATCTTTCAAGCCGTGCCCGCATGGCTCTGTTCATTTCAAAATATTCTGGTCCATTTTTGTAACAAAAATCGCTACGGTTATGAGTTTTCGATGAAAGGGTTTTTAATGACATTTATGAGTTTTTGATGACATTTAGATTCAACACTAAAGTTCATTTTTCCTTATGTCAGTATCACATGTACAAATTTGTTCCGTCAATTCAAAATTGGCTCACCTTAGATGGCGAAAGTACCAAAATCCATTTCTGCAAGCTGCAGTCTGCGTCTGCGAACATTAAACTGCCTTGAAAGCCGGGCATCCCATGTCCAGAAATGCTTACAATCATTCCAAAAGCAATGTTTTTCACTAAAAATGAGATAATGCCTGGGAGATTGAAGGAAGCAGTGTCTGAGAGAACCATTCGATGCTGTTATTCTTCGCACTCTTCAGCTGACGAAATAATTGATTTCGTTTCCAGTCTGCTATTCGAAAGTATTGCACCCTTCGTTTGTCCGCAAAAAGATACTCCACTTGACTCTGTGAAAGTGTTATTTTTAAATACGCTCAAACATCAGAACCCAAACACGTCAAGCGATGCGAGTACATTTTTTGGATAGAGAAAATAAATTCAATAAGAGAGGTAAACGCAAACTTTATCTGGAGAATGTTTCAACAAACACATCAGGCTACGAATAACATAGTGAGACAACAGAGACACTTTGTCGAAGATGGAATTTTTGAGGAAAGGTTTCAGAAACAGTCGAAACAACCGAAACAGCCAAAAAAGAACAAAAATATTGATCCAATTGCTCTACATCATTTAAAAACAATAGAATAGTTTTCGTACTGTACTTTTACCGCTTTTTTTAAGTTTTTCATTTCCGTTTTTTAAAAAAAGAGGATATTTTAATCCAGTTTTCAGAGTATGTTTCGGTTCGCCTTTCAAAAAATACAACCAAGCCGTCCTTTATCTCGTCTCAAATACAAAAACATCTCATCTCAAATACTGATGAGTGCGATGATGATTTCTGAACCAACTGAACCATCTCATTTCAAATTCTGATGATAATTTCTTAACCAGCCGAACCATCTAATCTCAATTAGCGAGGAGTGGTTTAGCTGCCATTACAAACTGAAGCATCTCATCTCAAATATTGATGATGATTTCTTACCTATAACTGAACCATATCATCTCAAATACTGATGGGTGACTTAACTGCTCCCATTTCAAACATGAATGGCATTTCAAACCCTGAACTGCAATGGCTTTCGATGACTATACTTTGTGATCCCAAAAATTATCCGATCGTCTGATGAAGATAAAGAAAGATTTGACATCCGCATAGTTAACCTATGTTTTAAGATTCGTTTGTGGATTCCGCTGACAAATGGATAGGTCCCTGCATTCATATTGAGCGTTGCTATGGATAATAAACCACATAGTCACCTCTAGCTTTTAATTGTTCATATGCAAGCTCAGTAATAAACAAAAATGCGCAAACCACTTACAATTTGCGCAATCCGCTTACATTTGCGGATTCCGCTTACAAATTTTGCGGATTCCACTTACAGTTGCGGAATCCAGATCAACTAGTTATATTTACTTGTTGCGGAATCCGCAACAAAACAAATGTGCCGACAAAATTTACGTTACAGGTATTTGTACGCGGAATCCACTGAAATTTTGTTGGTGGAATCCACTTACATTTTGGAACATATTTAAAGACTTGTCGCTCGAATCCAGGAACATACAGACACAAAATTGTGCGCCTATCCAGTGCACATTTTGGCCTCGTAATGATGGGAAAGCAATCAGAGTGGTCAACAAAAAATTCTCTGTTTTCTAATTAGTAGAAAAGTTTTTTTCGAACTTCTGAAATTAAGCAACGATAAATTGAGCCTGAAAATTTGTTTGTTCATTTCTCTAAAACTACTAGAGAATCACGGTTTAGATAATAGCAGTATGGAAAAACCTAAAAATTAGTCTTCAGGGCATTTTTACGTCATTTAATTAGAGGTAATCAAAGTAGTAGTTGTAGTACCAATCAAAAATTAAACACCATCAGCAATTTGGAAATTTGTACTTATCTCTCATTTTTGAACTCACATATGTAGCCTGTGGTTGTTGAACAGCTTCAGAAACAGGTTTTTGCCATTTGTTTTCCTGTTTTTTGTCCGTTTCTTGTGTGTATTTCAAAAACGAGTTATTAGGGCGCCGATTTGGTTGCTGGAAGGACGAGGAAATCACTAGATTGGATGAGTTCAACCGTTTTTTACTGTCTTCTTGTTTTTCTTTTTTCTCGTTGTCTACAATAATTGCTGCCAAATCATCGTTTTGTAGGTCCGAATGGCAGCATCTTTTGCACAAAAAGAGAACCAAAGCAGCAGTTACTACAACCCCAAACAAAGCTCCGCCGAAGATTGCATAATGAAATGGAGCCAACTCAAAATTATCTGTTTGGTTGACATACTCGTATACTATACTTTTATTTCGTTCCATTATTGAGTGAATATATAATGTTGTGCACTGAAGCTGCGTCAAAGCA
>NC_087067.1:51910265-51981795 GCF_963678635.1 Symsagittifera roscoffensis | reverse complement strand
CCATTTTTTTCATGAAGTGTTTCTTCTTCGCTCAATAGCTACGAGTCGTGTTTTCCTGTTCAATAATTTCTACAGAAGTTTAACTTTTGACGTCGTCATTTTTTCTTTTTTTTTTTTAAATTAATTGATTGCTTTTTCTCTTCAACAACATCTTTCTGGTTATGTTCACATCTCTGCTGCTTTATTGATAAAAACACAGTTTGGTTTTTTGGCGTATAAGAAGAAATCATTGATACCGTCCACAAATGCAAACATACAAAAACAATATCAACAAACTATCGGTGAACATCCTAAATCAACAATATCAACATCCTAACTTTTCTAGTAATTATTGCTTGTTTTTACAACTCGCCTCTATCTAAGTAATAATTTATCAATTTTCTTCGCAAAACGTCTCCAATCTCAACTTCTTTCACGAAAGTTTTTGATTATTGATGATTGATCTGTTCGCCAATATCCGCAACCAATTATGCAGCCTTGGTATTTATCAAATCAACTCTATAGCCATTAGTTGGCGACAATTGAGAGAATTTTTTGCTAAAGAAAGCTCCACCGTATGTGATTATATCTCTCAGTAGACTAGTCAGGTATTTGATTGAAGCCACGTGCCACGTACTTTGCTTAAGATATATATATCGTTCCATTCTCTTCATCAGATTGTCAGGGCCAAAACATTGATTTCGCTCACAAAGTCATTCAACTTATGCGTCAATTGTCTCCATTTGCCGTCTTTGAAAGCTGCTTCTGCGCACGTCGGTTTCACTTTTGATAATTATCTGGGTTCTTTTTTATGGCGTTTTGTTTATCATGTCGGACTATATCATTGCTTTGTATTTCTATGTATTGGATGGCGTTTCCTTGTTTGTCTTCCTGTCAATGTCTGTCTTTGATTCGTTTTGCGTTCAGTTTAATATTGCGCAGTCTTCTTTAGCTGTCGATGAAAACATAGGCATATATGCGTCCAGCAAAAGACGGTATCTGCTGGTCTACGCCTACATCACCGTGAATTTTCTCATGTTGTTTCCTGGTGTTTGCATCAATCAAAATTGTGTGGCTGCTTTATCTATGCTTTTCCTTGTCTCAAAATTTTAATTCTCTTTTTATTTGTGTTCGATATCCTTTAACAACTCCTTCAGATACTTCGTCCTCTCTGTCCCAATTTCTTAAGCTATTTCGCCTCTTTTTCTCGTAATTAATATAACTGTTTACAAAACGTTCTGTTGAAATAACAATTTGTGTCTTAGTAGTATACCAAATGGCCGGGGGATCGTTAAGGGGGGGGGGGGGGGGGGGGGTCAAGTCGGGGGAGTCTAATCATAGGGCGCCGCATAACCTTAAAATTGGCTCCATAATTTCCAAAGATGGTGAAATTAGTATATTAACATCTCCCAGTGATTACCGGGTGTGTGGAGCAGATCTTTAAAATTAAGCGCCAACATTTTGTGAACCCCTCGAAAAGATCTAATTTAACCAACACAGCCGCAAATTACTGCTTCCCTGGCGGCTTTCATGGAATCCTAAAATTATTTTTTTCTCAAATCCGACTTAAGAAGTTTGTTTACGTTGCTACAGTCATTGTTAACTTTCGAATATCAATTTTAAAACATGGTGAGGGCATAACTTTTTCATAATTATGACTCTTTCAGTTAATTTTTTGTTTCTTTCAAAATTGTTTCCTTAAGTTTCCACTATTTTGCTTTGGGGAATTATAGACATCTTTAAACTCAATCTCTTGAAAAATCGGGGCTCTTAGTTCTAAAAAACCATAGCATGGTGCTATTCATTTATTTAAAAATACAATGAAGCAAGCAGTTTCAATTTAGAAAAATCATGCAAAAGATTTTTTTCCAAGGTTAACAATCTGTTTTTTCAATAGAGATCTTCTAGCGGACTCTATTTTTGAATGCGTCTTTTCTGCTTCTAATATTAGAGGAATCGCGTTCAATGCTTTCTGGATCGCTAGTTAGATCGACCATTGTACTAGTATTTCTTTCCTCCCGGGCTTATGACAGAGAAAAAAGGTTGTATCTGAATGGTTTCTGAACAACTTTGCAATTGCCTGCTGAATGTTCGATTAATTCCCTCTCTTTACATTTCATTGGTTCATACCTGATCCAAGAACTACAAACTCACATAATTTTTCTGAATCTGAGCTGCTTTTCTGCCATTTTAAGGTTTCCTTCCAACCACTTTCATTAACAATTTCAGCAATAAAAAGATCATCAAAGGTCCCGAAGTGACCAAACGGCTGAGATGTCAAACCATCGTGCCGACGGAATTTCTTTGAATTGATTGATCACAGTGGACTATTATTGATCGCATCTGTTCGAATTTCGTGTTTTTTTATTGAATTCTAACAGTTTTCAGTCAAAAAGGCTGATTTTTGGATATCCCCTCATTGAGTTTTTCATGAACCAAATGTTTTTTTTTTGATGTTGCGGTGATTCGTTTTGTAAGTCCTTGTCCAAATCATAAGAACAAGAAGATATGAATAAAAATAATGAAATTTGGTGGTTTTTCACTGGTTTTTCAATAAGAATTCTTAAGATATTTTAAAAATAGCCAAAGTAAAGGTTTTTTTTTGTTACGTTTACAAGCAGTAAAAACCAACCCTGATACTACAAGACTGTAATATTTTTGTTTCAAGCCTTCAATTTATATCATTATTTTTCACCCAGTTCATCTGTAAATCTCAAAAAAGTTTTATCATAATTTTAGTTGTACGGTAGGTTGTTGTTTTGGTAGTTGGAAAATCAAACATTTCGTCCTGTCTTTTGAGATCGTCCTTAATTAAAGCATTCCGTTTCCGAGCAGAGCAGCTCAAGGTTGAGTTTCGGTGTCAATTTCTCATATTGAAAATTAAACGTGAATCTTTTGCGAGATCCAAAAAGACTGCACCAGTGATTCTTGGTTTTTTCCAATGTAGTACAGAAGGGTTGAACGTATTAGTGGCAAAATTTCAGTCTATTATCTTAAGCAATTTCTGATTTCGCACAACTCCTGCCCTAGATTGTTTTTGTTCTGAACAATACTTAGTTTCTTTCTGTTATGCTATGACTCCATCGCTTACGTTCTTGTGGAAATTAGCTCGAATTATTTTTGTGGCAGTTTTTCTCAGTCAGTTCCGGATGCAAATGAGTGATCTCAACACCTAGTTCTCTATATGATGCGTTAGGTAATACTGGGCATAACTTTTTTAGAATGAAGATATTGAATCAATTTGGGTAAGTTTTGTAGGGTAAGAATCAAATTCGTACCAGCATTTCGTCTACTGCTCAATTCAGCTGTTTTAACGAGCTGCTTGGTGATCGTCTTTCTGGAAACAACACGTCTACTTCTACTTTGTAACCCGTGTCTGATACTTCGGAGTTTAGCAGTCGATTTTTGAACCCTGCATTGCGTAAATCTTTGAGTGAGAACTATTTGCGTTGATGTTTAATATATAGCTGGAATAATTTTCTTCGGCGTTAACATTTTTCTTACTGTTCACCGACATTATCCCGACATTTATCAACTTCCATGTCCAAGTGGTCGCAGTTTGTCACAAAGCGCAAACCCGGCTGTCAAGATTTTCAAATAACATCACCCGACAAATAAGATGCCCTGTAGTAATGTGCATAGTCAACAACCTGTTTTTTATAGCACCCTTCTCGTAGTTCGAGGAACACTGATGCGAGTAGAAACACACCAGTTGTGAGTTATAGATCGTGGTAGTCGCCCAATGTGCAACTTCTCAAATTATTGAAAACTTTAATTGCATGGTTGTTTTGGCTTCGATAAAAATATTTTTCACCGTCTACCGTTTATTTAACAAAAAATCTTCGTGTTGGCAATCTCAATTCTTGAAACCGATCAAAACTAAACAAGTAAGCATGAGCGTAGTCTTTTTTGTTTCAGCAACGAAATTTTTTCTGTCCCAAATATATTTCTGCTAAATAATTTTTCTATCAATTCAAATGTATTCGATGGCGAAATTAGTACCAGTGTTAACAATGATGAAGTCATGAACTTAAATGGATCTATGAAAAGTTCAGTTTTTTTTTCAAGGCTTGTGTCTTCTACGTCTTTTCATGATCTAATATTGCGCAGTCTTCTTTAGCTGTCGATGAACACAATGGCATATATGCGTCCAGCAAAAGACGGTATCTGCTGGTCTACGTACATCACCTTGAATTTTCTCATGTTGTTTCCTGGTGTTTGCATCAATCAAAATTGTGTGGCTGCTTTATCTTTGTTTTTCCTTGTCTCAAAATTTTTATTCTCTTTTTATTTGTGTTCGATATCCTTTAACAACTCCTACAGATACTTCGTCCTCTCTGTCCCAATTTCTTGAGCTATTTCGCCTCTTCTTCTCGTAACTAATAAAACTGTTTACAAAGCGTTCTGTTGAAATAACGGTTTGTGTCTTAGTAGTATACCAAATCGCCGGGGGATCGATGAGGGGGGGGGCAAGTCGGGGGAGTCTAATCATGGGCCGCCGCATATCCTTAAAATTGGCTCCATAATTTCGAAAGATGGTGAAATTAGTATATTAATATCTCCCAGTGATTACCGGGGGTGTGGAGCAGCTCTTTAAAATTAAGCGCCAACATTTTGTGGACCCCTCGAAAAGATCTAATTTAACCAATACAGCCGCAAATTACATCTTCCCTGGCGGCTTTCATGGAATCCTAAAATTATTTTTTTCTCAAATCCGACTTAAGAAGTTTGTTTACGTTGCTACAGTCATTGTTAACTTTCGAATATCAATTTTAAAACATGGTGAGGGCATAACTTTCTCATAATTATGACTCTTTCAGTTAATTTTTTGTTTCTTTCAAAATTGTTTCCTTAAGTTTCCACTATTTTGCTTTGGCGATTTATAGACATCTTTAAACTCAATCTCTTGAATAATCAGGGCTCTTAGTTCTAAAAAACCATAGCATGGTGCTATTCATTTATTTAATAATACAATGAAGCAAGCAGTTTCAATTTAGAAAAATCATGCAAAAGATTTTTTCCAAGGTTAACAATCTGTTTTTTCAATTAGAGATCTTCTAGCGGACTCTATTTTTGAATGCGTCTTTTTTGCTTCTATTATTAGAGGAATCGCGTTCAATGCTTTCTGGATCGCTAGTTAGATCGACCATTGTAGTAGTATTTCTTTCCTCCCGGGCTTCTGACAGAGAAAAAAGGTTGTATCTGAATGGTTTCTGAACAACTTTGCAATTGCCTGCTGAATGTTCGATTAATTCCCTCTCTGTACATTTTCACTGGTTCATACTTGATCCAGGAACTACAAATTCACGCAATTTTGCTGAATCTGAGCTGCTTTCTGCCCTTTTAAGGGTTTCCTTCCAACCACTTTCATTAACAATTTCAGCAATAAAAAGATCATCAAAGGTCCCGAAGTGACCAAACGGCTGAGATGTCAAACCATCGTGCCGACGGAATTTCTTTGAATTGATTGATCACAGTGGACTATTATTGATCGCATCTGTTCGAATTTCGTGTTTTTTTATTGAATTCTAACAGTTTTCAGTCAAAAAGGCTGATTTTTGGATATCCCCTCATTGAGTTTTTCATGAACCAAATGTTTTTTTTGATGTTGCGGTGATTCGTTTTGAAAGTCCTTGTCCAAATCATAAGAACAAGAAGATATGAATAAAAATAATGAAATTTGGTGGTTTTTCACTGGTTTTTCAATAAGAATTCTTAAGATATTTTAAAAATAGCCAAAGTAAAGGTTTTTTTTTGTTACGTTTACAAGCAGTAAAAACCAACCCTGATACTACAAGACTGTAATATTTTTGTTTCAAGCCTTCAATTTATATCATTATTTTTCACCCAGTTCATCTGTAAATCTCAAAAAAGTTTTATCATAATTTTAGTTGTACGGTAGGTTGTTGTTTTGGTAGTTGGAAAAATCAAACATTTCGTCCTGTCTTTTGAGATCGTCCTTAATTAAAGCATTCCGTTTCCGAGCAGAGCAGCTCAAGGTTGAGGTTCGGTGTCAATTTCTCATATTGAAAATTAAACGTGAATCTTTTGCGAGATCCAAAAAGACTGCACCAGTGATTCTTGGTTTTTTCCAATGTAGTACAGAAGGGTTGAACGTATTAGTGGCAAAATTTCAGTCTATAATCTTAAGCAATTTCTGATTTCGCACAACTCCTGCCCTAGATTGTTTTTGTTCTGAAAAATACTTAGTTTCTTTCTGTTATGTTATGACTCCATCGCTTACGTTCTTGTGGAAATTAGCTCGAATTATTTTTGTGGCAGTTTTTCTCAGTCAGTTCCGGATGCAAATGAGTGATCTCAACACCTAGTTCTCTATATGATGCGTTAGGTAATACTGGGCATAACTTTTTTAGAATGAAGATATTGAATCAATTTGGGTAAGTTTTGTAGGGTAAGAATCAAATTCGTACCAGCATTTCGTCTACTGCTCAATTCAGCTGTTTTAACGAGCTGCTTGGTGATCGTCTTTCTGGAAACAACACGTCTACTTCTACTTTGTAACCCGTGTCTGATACTTCGGAGTTTAGCAGTCGATTTTTGAACCCTGCCTTGCGTAAATCTTTGAGTGAGAACTATTTGCGTTGATGTTTAATATATAGCTGGAATAATTTTCTTCGGCGTTAACATTTTTCTTACTGTTCACCGACATTATCCCGACATTTATCAACTTCCATGTCCAAGTGGTCGCAGTTTGTCACAAAGCGCAAACCCGGCTGTCAAGATTTTCAAATAACATCACCCGACAAATAAGATGCCCTGTAGTAATGTGCATAGTCAACAACCTGTTTTTTATAGCACCCTTCTCCTAGTTCGAGAAACACGATGCGAGTAGAAACACACCAGTTGTGAGTTATAGATCGTGGTAGTCGCCCAATGTGCAACTTCTCAAATTATTGAAAACTTTAATTGCATGGTTGTTTTGGCTTCGATAAAAATATTTTTCACCGTCTACCGTTTATTTAACAAAAAATCTTCGTGTTGGCAATCTCAATTCTTGAAACCGATCAAAACTAAACAAGTAAGCATGAGCGTAGTCTTTTTTGTTTCAGCAACGAAATTTTTTCTGTCCCAAATATATTTCTGCTTAATAATTTTTCTATCAATTCAAATGTATTCGATGGCGAAATTAGTACCAGTGTTAACAATGATGAAGTCATGAACTTAAATGGATCTATGAAATGTAGATGCTCCTAAAGGTTTTGTGTTTTCCTGTTTTTGGACCTAATCCAAAAAAAATGTTTTAGCCGAGTTAAACCAAAATCAACAACATTGTTAAAAAAATTTTATCCCTAGGCATTTTGTTAATTAATTATGCAATTTAATTAATCGAATCATTTGTTTTGACATTTTCAAATGGTTGCGTTAAGCCGCAAGCATGACTGTTTTTGACACGGCTACAACGATTTGCCGGGATATTTCTTCATTTTTCCATACTCCTTCAAAGAGATCTTAATTTCTGTGCTCCTCTTTCATTTCTTCCTTGTCAGCGATGACAGTCAGCGCACAGATTCCAGAAAGAGAGACTGCATCCACTTTGCCAGCTTTATCTGTTCCTCCTATCGAGACAGTGGTGAGGTGAAAAAATGGCTTTTGGCCCCCCGTCTGCTCAAATTTTCCTCAAAGCGCTGAATGGCAAACTTTTCGTGAGGATGCATATCATCGGTTACTTTTTGTGCCATTTTACGAAGATCTGTTTCCACACATCGAGTAATCATGTGGGTGCTGACCAGTGACGTCTTGGGTAACTTTTTTCGAAATGGCACATTGAGTTCACTTATTTTACCAGTCTCTGGCTCGTAAGTTAGTGGGCTGAAGTCTGTAGTGTCATTTGACACATAGAGTGGGAGCCACGAGCCTGTATAAGATGACTGCTAATTAGAGACACCAATAACCAGCCGCAACAAAAATGGTCAATCGCCACTATAGGTCAGCTTTGCTCCTAACTGTCTTAGGGAAGTTGTTTGGCTGTACAACCAACCCGATTAATGGTCGCCTGCTGTAGTGGGACCAACGTTCTGCTCCATAGCGTATCTGCTGTCTTTTCCACTGTACGCTGAATTTATTTTGACAAATTATATTTTTTGGAAGATAATACTGCGTGGAGTCAAAGTGCCTAACTTAGTTAAAGAACAAATGAAGTTAACGATACTGACTATATATAATATATAAGCGATGCCGAGACTAATAATCATGAGAGATATTTTTCCAAAACAAAACTGACTTACCTGCGACACAGAAAACTCTGCTAGTCGACTGTACACTAATGTCGACATCGAGGAGCCTGAACGCGAGCCTGGTAACCTCCACACCACCAATCTCACAGCTGTCTCCCCAGATATCCACGCTTAATTTTTGAAGCTCCGTGGTTTTCATTGAAAGAAACGCAACTGCTTTGACGCAAGAATTTAGGTCACTTCAAAATCCAGAAAACTTTTTTTCGGGCTTACAGAAATTTGTATAGTGAACCACTATTTCGGCGGTTGCTCGAGGAACGTGTCTGGGAGAAGGAATGAATGATTTGAAGCCTGTAATTTTAAGCCGAGATCGAATAGTGTTAATAATATTGTCAACATTTCCGGTTTTTGTCGCCTTTAGCCAAATCGTACTTGAAATCTTCCGAAGATCCCCGTTTCTCAAATAAGCGAGTAATCATAAATTGGGTCGTAGAAGTAAATCTACCCTTTTTGCTATCACCTTTACCGCATTTCTTTCTCTGGGAGTCTGTCTTCCCAGCTACTTCCCTTAGTCCTTGGAGGCTAATTATATGACATCAAACATAAAACAGAACTTGGCGCCAAAATCTTTCAGACTCTTTTGGAGTGCGCCATTCGTGTAGTTTCTCCAGTGCTCCCCTCCGAGTAGTCTTGCGAGGAATCATATGCTTCCAAAATTGAATATGATGGTGCCTGTAAAAGGATGCGGTTGCTGAACTTCTTGATAGTTCTGAGAGTGATGGAAGAGCTAATGGTTGTGAGATTGCTGATTCTGTTGATGTCGGGGTTCTTGATGAATTTCCTAACTCTTTTAAGGGCAGTGTCGATCTGTTCTGATGGTTTATAACATTAAAAGTTGAGTATTGGGGTAGCATTGTTCCAGAAAACAGAAAATTGACCAGGTTCCTCCGTTTTTCGTTCCACGGTATTTCCTTGAAGCCCGGTAAAATTAACATCTGCATAATTTCTGCTGCTATTGAAATCGAATGACTGCGTTGCCGTGGTATTGCTATTTTCGTACAAGATCGTGAACTTCCATTGTAGTTCCATCGACCATTTCTGAAAGTAGTCTTTTCACTGTTCGATATTTGTTTGCCATTTCTTTTACTGCTATTTCGTCAGGAGTTTTGGCGTCTATAAATTTTCGATCATGATCTGATGCTATCGAATAGCGATTCCACAATTGTTGATCTATACTTTTCTCGGTCATCGAAGAGTCGTTTGTCGTATCGGGCGAGTCGTTCATTTGTATGTCGTTTCGTACGCGTCGGTTTGTGCGTCCCGATTCGTATCTCGGCTATTTGACTGTCGGTTCGTATGTCGGTTCGTTTGTCGGTAGGTAGAGTGTCGTATCGGTTTTTGTCGATATTCGTGTCGGTTTTGTTTGTCGGGATCATTTCAAGTGCAGTAATGAATGAATTTAGAAGATTTTTAAACTGAATTTGAAAGCGGCGCAGTGATGAATGATCAGAGAGTGTTACTTAAATTATCCATATCCGTAGAATTACTATTTTGCTTAATTGGAAAACTAATTGTGGATTCTGGTGAGATTTTTAACTTGGCCTAACCGGCTTGGCCAAACTTATCGAAACAATTATGAAGCTTCATAGCGTCATAATTGTTTTGATACTTTTTAAGCCGTCAAATATATTAGTCACTAACTGTTTCTTGAATTTGATTAATTGAATTCTCAAGTGTTTAGATTTCATAATCCATGATTATTATACGCTCCCCAAATGGTTATGGTAATCGGAGGAGATCAAAAATTCTTGAATTACCCAGTTTAACTATACTTTGTAATTCTAGGTTATACCCTTTTTTTTTCCTGTGATTTTTAACTTGGCCTAACCGACTTGGCCAAATTTAGGTTAGGCTTCATAGCCAGTGGATAGACTTCATAGCCAACTAGAGTCATAATTGTTTCGATACTTTTGAACCGTCAACTAAAAGAGTCACTATTTAGTGTTTCTTGAGTTTGATTAATTGGATTTTCAAGTGTTAGATTTCATAATTCGTGATTATCTTACGCTCCCCAAATGGTTATGCTAATTTTTGATCTCTCCAGTTTAACTATTCTTTGCAATTATACCCTAGTTTATACCTTTTTTGCTGTTATATGGCCCGGCATTTTGCTTTCTTGAAAAAAATGTTTCACCTTCTAAAATATTTTTTTTCCAGTAAACAAATCACTAAATATACCATCGTTTTTGAATTGTATGTGAACTGGCGCCGTTTAGTATACCCACCCCAAATACGGAAAGAGTCGGTTCAGTTTTGCAAAATCTCAAATCTTGACCGAAAGGAATGTGTAATGGCACCGCGCAGTCTTTTGCCCATCCTATGAACTGAAATAGTTTGTTCTAGTTTTGCGAAATCTCAATAGTTCTTGTTGTAGTTCAAATCAATCTCAAATACTGATTAGTTTTCTCCAATTTCGTTCCAATTTCATTCCAATTTACAGTACAAATTTTAACTCAATGAGAAAATTGCAATGTACACTGACAAGTTTTTTGCAGTTGCAAAATCCCAAATACTGACAAAATCCCAATACTGACAAAAACCCAAATACTGACAAATCCCAATTACTGACAAAATCCCAAATACTGACAAAATCCCAATTACTGACAAAATCCCAAACACTGACAAAATCCCAACAATGACAAAATTCCAAATACTGACAAAATCACAAATACTGACAAAATGGCAATTACTGACAAAATCCCAAATGCTGACAAAATTCCAAATACTGACAAAATCCCAATTACTGAAAAAATCCCAAATAGTGGCAAAATCCCAATTACTGACAAAATCCCAAATACTGACAAAATCCAAAATATTGACAAAATCCCAATGACTGACCAAAAATTCTGCAATTGCAGAACTTTTTGTCAGTAATTGGGATTTTGTAAGTATTTGGCATTTACAGAGCTGCAGCGAACTATAACCAGTAATTGGGATTTTGCAGAACTGCAACGAACTATAATCAGTATTTGTGATTTTAAAATGGGGGGGTAGTTAACAAGGTACAAATTTCGTGGGGGCAATTTAGGGGGGGTAAATCTTTATAGGGTGATGTTCACCAGGTTGCGCCTTATGGTGGGGAACCCGGTTCGTTACAAAGGTACCGCAGAGGGAAGAAAATAACAAGATCCAAAACCGCGATTTTGGATCTTGTTATTTTCTCCCCATCATGGTACCTTGTAACGAATATACCATCAAGAATTTTAATTTCAAAAATTATTTCTTGAAAATTGATTTTTTAGTATTGAAAAACAGCGCTTGATCATATCAATTTAATTTTAAATTATTTTCAGATCTCATTCGTTTTTTTTCGATTTGATTTCCTTTATCCATTTCCGATCAATCCGATATATGACTGGCTTCGAGTGCAAAAGTAAGTTTATCATAATGTTTATCTAAGAATACTAACGGGTCTGATGGCCTGGAGGTAAAGAATATGGCTCAAAAACAAGAGGTTAAGGGTTCAAATCCGCGCCTTGGCAGGATGTTTTTAAACTAACGAGGTAAACGTGCATCATAATTATTGTGGCCTAAAAGAAAGAATATCATATTATAATTTGCAGATTCCATTAAAATTATTGGATCTTTTTCCTTTTCCCCCACCTCACTTATGAATCAATTTTATATTGTATGGAGGGCTTCGCTTTTGTAACGAGGGCTAACGATGTCATAGCCTAATGATAGTTCGCAAACCAATTTTTGTAACAAAATCAATAAAGTGAAAAAAATGTTACTGTCTAAATATTGATTCTTTGTTGGACTGATTTTATTTTTCTTTTCGTTTCCAGAGTGCGACCTACAATTTTCGCAGAAAAGCAACATGGTCCGCCATTTTGCTGAAAAGCAATGCCAGAAGAGGGATGTGAAACTGCAGAAACTAACTGGCATGTTCTGTGGCACGGAGAACTTCAGCGACTGCTACAGAACTGCAAAGCATGTCTTGACGCCTGGATGCTGGGAGAGAATAAGAGCCAATCGAAGATTGGGCTCAAACGAAAGCTGCTCTCTCACACTAGGAAAAATTATAACTTCGTGAGGGGTGCCAATTACCATTCAGAGCGAAGCAGAGGAGGGCAACTTTGATCTGCGAGGATGCAATCGGCGATGATCAGAGTGAGTGAAAATGTGTGCTTTTGAAATAAGATATAAAATAAGATATGTTTATTGACTTCATATTCAAACTGTTTTAGCACTAAGCCAAATAATTCAGTCCACGTCTGCACAAATAGACTGTAACACGACAACGACAAAGAGACAGACGACAAGACGGACTACCGTAAGAAATGCGTTGGGAACCAGCAGAAAGACCACCAAGACCAAGACGACGAGCAGGACGGCCTCCTGGAGCAAACATGAGCCGTGCAGAAATAGGCATGATGTGACGACTACCTGGTGCAAGAAGGAATCAAACGAACCAGATGCGACGAGCGGGTACAAGCAGGAACAGTTGGTGACGTTTTGGTTTAAAATGGAGCCGGAGGATGAGGAACCCATTTTGATCATTCAAAATGTATGTAACAAAACACTATAATAATCTTTTTTATAATAATCTGCACTTAAATCAACAGCACTATTTTAGCCCTCTATTACACTGAATGACGGTGAAATCTCCAAGAAAACTGCTCCAGGTACTGCTAGTACTACAGTAGTGCTCCAGAAATGACAAGTACAATCAATGAACAAGGGCACTGCTTCAACGGCACTGCTCCAGGTACTGTTGGTACTACAGTTACCGCTCCAGAAGTGACAATTAATATCAATGAACATACCTCAGAAGTCACCCATCGGTGCGCCAAGTTGCCCATCGGTGCGCCAGATGCGCCAATTAGGATGGTACCCTTTCCCGAGGTACCTCCTCCCGATCCACTTCCTCTCGTACCAGAGTTTGTTTCGCCCTTTCCTCTACCAGACTCCTTTTCGCCACTTCATAGTCTGGTTGAAGCAGATCCGAGAACAGATGAACGACCTCCTCTGCTGCGGATACAGAAACCAAAAGCTCTTGGGGGAAAACCGCAGAGTTTTGCCGTGGTTTCAGGCATCGTGTGTTGCATGAGTGCCACTCAAATTGAAATGTTACCTCCAATTGACTATGGCAAACTAAGAGAGATACTTTCGCATGTAAGCATCTGAACCTAAAATTAGCTCAAAGTCGTTATAATTAAATTTCGATCATCTTTTTGAGTATTTTGTTAGATCATGCCTGCCTCAAGTCAAATACAGTGTGTGCCTGCGGTTGATTTTGTCAACTGGATCCATTCAGACTTGGTTATACGCCAAAAAGGAGCTTTGTTAATTCCATCGGCTAATTCCATCAAAGGGTTCAAGGGCACTGCTCCAACAGCACTGGTCCAGGTACTGTTGGTACTACAGTTACCGCTCCAGAAGACAATTAATATCGATGAACATACCTCAGAAGTCACCCATCGGTGCGCCAAGTTGCCCATCGGTGCGCCAGATGCGCCAATTAGGATGGTACCCTTTCCCGAGGTACCGAATGGACCGTGTCTGAGGCCAGATCCACTTCCTCTCGTACCAGAGTTTGTTTCGCCCTTTCCTCTGCCAGACTCCCTTTCGCCACTTCATAGTCTGGTTGAAGCAGATCCGAGAACAGATGAACGACCTCCTCTGATGCGGATTCAGAAACCAAAAGCTCTTGGGGAAAACCGCAGAGTTTTGCCGTGGTTTCAGGCAGCTCTTGTTTCACGAATGCCCTCAGATTGAAATTTTGAAGGAATACCCCGAGGAACTCAGAGCTAGACGGTACATCTTAAAGGAAAAGGTAATCGTTTTTAAAGTAATTAGACTCCTAATGAGACTCCAGTTTTCAAATAAGTTTAACCTCACATTTGTGTCCAGTCCTAGGAATATATACGATCAAATAAGCCAGCTGATGTTCAAACTTTGTTCCGATCAATTCCACCAATGTTCTGGAATATCATTGATGCTGATTCTTCCTTTTCGTCCGCCAAGAAACTCTCTGTCACAAAAGCAGTAAAGGATATGCCGTTGGGACACATATTTAAAAGGAAGTTGGAGAAGACAGAAGTACCGACGAAGGAGTGAAGCTACCTGCTGTTATCGCAGGCTGGTGCAATAACACCAGTTCTCCAGGATTTCTCCGGTACATCTGTAAAGTACTTTTTAGTAAAAGAATAAACAAAGTTTGGTGCGCAATTTTTTCAACGAAATATATAAATATGTTCCATTTAGTTCTTTTTTTTAGGCTGCAAAACATTTTATTTGATGGCCCCATCGGTCAACAACAAGCAGATATTCCAGGCATATCTGATGCAGCAATCTCTGGTTTGGAACCGATGTTTCCCGGGTATGACCCTCGCTGTGATGCTGGAGGGTATCAGAAAATTGTTCTGACGGAGAGCCAGGCCCTTGTTATGCCAGGTGGCCTGATACAAAATGGTTGAAACGCCTTCGGAGTCAGTGGCTCTGAGTGTCAATTTTCATTCGTCGTGGAAACCTGCTGACGGCTGCTAGAGCTTTTTGACATGAGCGGAAAGACGAAGAGTCCTTCAGATGCTGCTACCCTGCTTTTCCGATGTTGGCTCTGAATGAGCTTATGGAGCATCTGTGGTTAGTATCAAAGATTAAACTGATACATTTTTGTCACAATAATTGAAAATAGAGAAAAATATATTTATTGCATCAGTGACACGATCCCGCCGCGAGAGTTAGAAGATGTGGAAGAGGTCTGGAGAATTCTGAAGGCGCACGACAAAGCCTTAGATAACCACCTTGCCAGAATAATTTACGTAAAAACTTCTGACCGAATTTCATCCCAAATACTGAAAAACCTATTTCTGTATCCCAAAAACTGCACCCAGTTTAATCGCATATACTGAATAAGTCAATTGATCCCAAAAACTTAATTTCGTCATCCTGTATACTGAAATGCTTTATTCATACCAAAAAAAATCAGTTTATTTTCTCATGCTAACTTTTGATAATTTTGTATTTTAAGCCAACAACTAATGAAAGGCTGGCGAATAAAGAAGGTATTGGACAGTCTCTTCCAACTCCATCGTGGGTCATTAGGATAATTGCCAGTGGGGGCATTGCCTGCCCAAATATCAGTCAACAGGGCCTGAAGACGTTCTATTACCACATTCGAATAATTTTCTATAAATTGAAATATGATTCTAATTTTTAGAATACAATCTGAGTAACTAACTGATTTACTGAGTTTCAGAAAACATGATGAATGCTACATGACGAATCTGAAATGTGCCCTATGTGCTGCGACGATGGACGGGAAATGTACAAAATACACGATGGCGATGTGGCACAAAAGTTGTGTTTGAGATGCTGGATCAAAATACAGCATGAGCCGCAATTAAAGTGCCCCTTCTGTCGGCGGTACTTGCCGCCTTTCCACACGTTCATGCACATGTAAATATTGCTTTTGACCTTGTTTATTGCATGTTAAACTAACTAGTCCTGGTGCCATGTGAACAACCTCTTCTTTCCACCTTTGACCACTAACTTGAACCTTCCCAATGTAAACCACAAAAGAACATCTAACCCTTCCTCAATATCGATCATGTTTTACCTTTGTTTAGTTCCTCTGACACGGACGAGGAACCAAATGACTAGGATGACGATTAGGAGGAAAGAGACAAAATCGAAGTCGAGACAGTTGTGCCCCACCGTGACTCCGACTCGGAGTCTGAACCGGAGCAGCTGAGGAGTGTTCCGACTTTGAACTGCTCTCGGGTAGTGACGAGGAGGAGAGCACTGCCTTGGACGCTCTTACGTTCTCCTACGTGCGGGGTCGCGGTCTCGGGCACACTGTGGTCTGGGATGGGAGAATCGAAGACGACTCATCCAGTGATGACGACATGCCCTGTGGTCGGACCCTCATTGTGAAAGTTCAAAATCTGAAAACATATTACTGAAATGGTTTTTGACTATTTAGAGAGAAAACTGTTATTTTTAGCCGTGTAGTATGCTACAGTGTGTACAGACAGTGTGCTACAGTATGTAGTTCAGACAGAATGCCCTCACTTATCTGTAAAGGTTCAAAATCTCAAATCTCAAAATATATTACTAAAAAATTAATTGACTAGTTTAATAGAAAACTGTTTTTTAGCCGTCAGTCAACAGCGCTCGTATCAACACCGCTCGTATCATTCAGTCATTGAGTCACTTTAGTCACTCCAGTCCTTCTCCAGTCATTCTCCAGTCATTTTCTACCATTCAGTCATTGAGTCCTTTTAGTCTTTCCAGTCATTCTTCAGTCATTCTCCAGGCATTCTCCAGTCATTTTCTATCATTCAATCATTGAGTCACTTTATTCAGTCCAGTCATTCTCCAGCCATTCTCCAGTCATTTTCTATCATTCAGTCATTCAGTCACTTTAGTCACTCCAGTCATTCTCCAGTCATTCAGTCAATCAGAGTCATTTTATCAGACAGCCTTATCGGAGTCACTTTTCAGCTTTATCAGAGTCATTCAGAGTCAGTTACAGTCAATCAACGTCCATATAAAGGTTCAAAATCTCAAATCTAAAAAAGTACTACAAAAATGTTTTATGACTAGTTTATTAGAAAACTGTTTTTTAGCCGTCACTCAACAACGCTCGTCCAGTATCAATAATACAAAATGCCCTACTTAACGGTAAAGGTTCAAATCTCAATTCTCAAAATATATTACTAAAATTTTTTAGACTAGTTTTTTAGGAAACAGTTTTTAGCCGTTACTCAACAGCACTCGACCAGTATCAATGCTACAAAATGCCCTACTTATCAGTGAAGGTTCAAAATCTCAAATCTGAAAAAGTATTACAAAATATTTTATGACAAGTTTATTAGAAAACTGTTTTTTTTTAGCCGTCAATCAACAACGCTCGTCCACTATCAATGCTACAAAGTGCCCTACTTATCAGTAAAGGTTCAAACTCTCAAATCTCAAAACATATTACCAAAATATTATATGATTAGTTTTTTAGGAAACAGTTTTTAGCCGTTACTCAACAGCACTCGACCAGTATCAATGCTACAAAATGCCCTACTTATCAGTAAAGGTTCAATATCTCAAATGTCAAAATATATTACTAAAATATTTTATGACTAGTTTTTTAGGAAACAGTTTTTAGCCGTTACTCAACAGCACTTGATCAGTATTAATGCTACAAAATGCCCTACTTATCAGTGAAGGTTCAAAATCTCAAATCTGAAAAAGTATTACAAAATATTTTATGACAAGTTTAATAGAAAACTGTTTTTTTTTAGCCGTCACTCAACAGCGCTCGTACCAGCTTTATCTGTGTAACTCAGCCAGAGTCACTTTATCGCTCTATCTTTCAGTCAACCACAGTATGCCTCACATTATACTCCTATCAGCCCACTTATCAGTAAAAAAAGTCTATTATAAAACTTTAGTTAGATAGTCTTTTGTGCCAAAACTGCTGTGCTTCCTACTGTGCTTCCTGATGTGAAATCTTCTATATTGGTGCACATATCATTTAAATTGTTTAGTTTTTGTAGTTAGTGGAATTAAAATTCTCAAATATTTATTATTGATTTGAGAAAATTGGCTCGATTGAAGCTAATTGGAATTGTTTTTCGGATCCACTCGTGTAATCTTAATTATGGGCCCAAATGATAAAAGTTTTGGCTGTATAAATTGACCAAATAAATGCTTACACTCAAAACGAGCTCATGACTATCAAAATGCGGTGTTCTTCTCCTTTCTTGAAAACTCTAGAAGGGTATCGTCAATCCTCATTTCATTAACACACTGTTCATACCTCCTTTTCCCTTCTATAATTATGTCAGAATTTGCCGGTCCAATATCAGAATTTCTTGGGGTTTCAATTGATCGCTTCAATGGTGAGAACCTCAAATATACAGTTTATTTTCTTCCGCACTGTCATACAGATCACATGGTGGGCCTCAATGTGCCTGAGCTCTTCGAAAAATTAAAACACTATAACTTGAAAGTTTTTTGTCATAAAGTTTTGGCTGCTTTGTTGAGTGCATTGCCGCTTTATGTTAATTTAACTCCATATATAATACCTCTGGATTCAGATAATGAGAGAACATTGAATGTTTCATTGGACGGGGACAAAACTCATACCTTGACTGTCACTTTTATTCCTGCAGGTCACTGCCCAGATTTAGTAATGTTCTTACTAGTTTCCAAAGTAAAATCAGTTCTTCTTACTGGCGATTTCAGATGGCATGTTGGTCATACGAAGCGAATCAATCATCTTTTCGAAAATTTAAAAGAAGCTGCGGTTCATAATTTTGATAATATTTACATCGACACAACGTTTTGCAAAACAGATTCCAATTTCATACCTTCTAGGGAGAGCTGTCTTTCAGCCATCTTTCAAGCCGTGTCCGCATGTCTCTGTTCATTTCAAAATAATGTGGTCCAATTTTATAACACAACTCGCTACGGTTATGAGTTTTTGATGAAAGAGCTTGCATTTAGATTCAACACTAAAGTTCACGTTTCATTATGTCATTAGCAACTGTACAAATTTGTTCCCTCCATTCAAAATTGGCTCACCATAAGGTGGCGAAAGTACCAAAATCCATTTCTCCAAGCCGTCGTCTGCGTCTGCGAACCAAAAACTGCCTCGCAAGCCGGGCATCCCAAGTGCAGAAGTGCTTACAATCATTCCAACTGCAATGTTTTTCACTAAAAACGAGATAATGCCTGGGAGATTTGTTAAAGCAGTGTCTTAGAGAACCATTCGGTGCTGTTGATCTTCGCACTCTTCAGCTGACGAATTAATTGATTTCCTTTGGAGTCTGCAGTTCGAAAGTATTACACCCTTCGTTTGTCCGGATAAAGATACTCCACTTGACTCTGTGAAAGCTTTCATTTTAAATTCGCTCAAACATCAGAATCCAAACACGTCAAACGATTCGAATACAATGTTGTGGAAAGAGAAAATTAAATTCAATATGAGAGGTAAACGCAAACTTCATCTGGTAAACGCAAACCCCAGACTACGAATACCATAGTGAGCCATGAAGACAAAAAAGACGCTTTGTCGAAGGTGGAGTTTTCGAGTGAAAGGATTCAGAAACAGCAAAAACAGCCGAGGAGACAAATATTTCAATAAAACCACAAGACTATGAATACCATAGTGAGCCATTCAGACAACACAGACGCTTTGTCGAAAGTGGAGATTTGAGGAAAAGGATTCAGAAAGAACAGAAATTTTGATCCAATTGCTCAACAAAATTTAAAAACAATATTTTACTTTTCGTACTGTATTTTTTGGTTACCGCTTGTATAAGTTTTTCTTTTCAGTTTTAAATAAAGCTTTCAAAAAATACAATCGAGTCGTCCTTTTTCTCGTCTCAAATGCTGATGAAAGCGATGATAATTTCTGAACCATCTCATCTCAAAAACTGATGAGTGCGCTGATAATTTCTGAACCATCTCATCTCAAATACTGATGGGTGACTTAGCTGCCTTTTCAAACTGAATTATCTCATCTCAAATACTGATGATTATTTCTTAACCATAACTGAACCATCTCATTTCAAATACTGATGGGTGACTTGCCCCCATTTCAAACTAGAACAGCCATTTCAAACCGCATAGTTAACCAATGTTTTAAGATTGGTTTGTGGATTCCGCTGACAAATGGGTATGTCCTTTTGCGTTCTAATTGCACGTTCCTATAGATAATAAATCAAATCTTCCACCTCTAGCTTTCAATTGTTCATTGTTCATATGCAAGTTCAGTAATAAACAAAAATGCGGAATCCCTTTACAATTTGCGGAAACCACTTACAATTGGCGGAATCCGCTTGCTTTTGCGGATTCCGCATACAAATTTTGCGGATTCAACGTACATTTGCGGATTCCACTTACAATTTGCGGAATCCACTTATAATTGCGGAATCCAGATCAACTAGCTATATTTGCTTGTTGCGGAATCCGCAACAAAACAAATGTGCCGACAAAACTTACGCTACAAGTATATGTATGCGAAACCCACTGAAATTTTGTTTGTGGAATCCACTTACATCTTGGAACATATTTAAGACTTGTCTCTGGAATCCAGAGACATACAGACACAAAATTGTGCTCCTATCCAGTGCACAGTTTGGCCTCGTAATGGCATTGTCTGATTGTCATGAACGAAAAAGAGCCGATAATAGTGATTCCAGAGAATTGCAAAGGAGCTATCGATAGGCCTCATCAGACCTGGCTATGACTAGTCCGTTTTTACTATAGACTAAGTGAAATTCTTTATCCGATTGAGTTTAAAATTAAAGAAAACGTCAAAATTTTGTTCACTTTTCAGTTTCACATTGCGAATACTGCATGCGATAATTAGGTGCAGCCACATATTCACTTTCCTTATCTGATTTCTTATATAACGTCATCGTGATGTAAATTGCTGCAAATTTCGTTGGACAAAAATTCTCCAGAACTCTTTCCATTAATTCAAGCGCTACATTCAAATATCCAGATATTCAGGCATAAAAGAAAGGCCACATTTCATGTACCTTGCAAACGGAGCTGGTAAGAATCAGAATCAACCACCTACCGGTCTTCTCCATCTGACTTTTTAAACCCCTTAGGACACCACAATATATAAACACGACACTTCGATAAACATATTTTACCCTTTGAGATTACATTCAAAACCATTTTTTTTCCTTTTTTTTTTTTAGAAATGTCACTTTTCACTTAAGTCGATCAGAACTATGCTAGCAGCACTACTTTCTCAAAATCCCCTCAACCCCTCCTCAAATCATTAGTAAATCCCTGAGTTCAAGTATGCATAAAACTTAAAAACCAGTCGAATCAAACGAATACTGTTTCAGGAAGGCGTATACGAGTATGCTACAAGTATTCTTCTGATTGGGGCATATTCTTTTGAAAAAATGCGAGTATTCTTTTGAAGCGATACGAGTAATGTTTTGAAGGAACACGAGTGTTCTTTTGATTTGGAAAAAGGGAACATCTACAAGGAAAAGGGGGGAATGGGGGAGTGGCGCTCAGCGCTGAACGCGATCAAGTGGATAAATTATGTCATCTTCTAGTTGATTGGAGCTAAGTTTGCTACATTTTTGTCACGACCAGAATAACGTCGAACTCTCTTCCATAACTTATTGTACAAGAAATTATCAACAGAAAATGTTGACCTGCTAGTCTCTTTAATCTTTGATTACAGAAATTAAAAATAAGACAATGTTTATCCACGAGAAGGACAACATACGAATAGTTATTTTATGGAAAACCGCTGGTGTATCCCAAACTAAAATCTACGAGCTTTTCTATTTTTTTTCTGAAAGGAGTAGATTTTTGACATTTCGACTTCGCTGAAGTTAATAGATTTGAGAATGCAAACGATTGCTGCCCTCTTGTCTAAAAACAAACGTGAATTTATGTGCTTCAATTAATCTACTGTCGCATACTACAGCCGTCTCGTGTATTACTTTACGTACTCATTTATAACTTCATTTAAGCAGGTGCTGTTTACCAAGTAAAAATCATAAATTCAATCTGCCAATCATGTTTTTTAGTTATTATGAGTTCGCAGTCCTGTGACTGATGGTACATATGACATTTGTGTTCTAGGCACTCTGTCTCCCCCGATACCTGGATTCATCGAGACCATCCCCGCTGCTTGTGAATAAGCTGGGGGACTAACTCCGTTTCCGACCTCAAATGGTCTCGCAATCCCGGGTCTCTGATTAACGGGATAGGGATCCTGCCGATGCTCCTGCTGGCTCCCCGAGTTCACACTTCGTACTGAGTCGGGTCCTCGGTTTCCGTCATCCGAGTTCGGCTCGTCAATGGACAGACAGTTTTTCAACATACTTTTAGTTGCTCGTTTCCGCTTCGGTTTTGGACTACCATGAATTGTTTGAACCGCTTCGTCAGATAAATCGCTTTCGGATCCAGAACTGTTGTAGACGAAAAGATCTCTCATTTTGTTTTTCAGTGACTTTCGAGGTGATTTGGGTTTTTTAAGAAGCCGAGCAGGGGGGTCAATCATGTTTCCATATTCACTTTCGTTATCAGCATCGTCGTCGCAGTCAATACAAACAAAAAACGAGTTCTCCTTCTTTTTAGGTTTGGGCTCCGGGATTGCACTCAAACCCTGGAACTCTACTTTCTGGACCGGCGGAGGGGGCTCGCCGGATTTACCTTCTTTGTACTGACGCTGGAACTTCTGCAGATCCGAGAGACCCTTTGGAGTTGTGGGACTCATTTGACTATCGTCCAGATTAGGTTGGAAGATGGAGAAAGCCTTCTGACTTCTTCTTTTGATTACAACCTGAAGAAAAAAGATTGTTCTTCTACCTTTTATTTGAACTTGACTTGCATGAACAAACATATGGGCAAGATTATTTGTCACAATTAGCGAAGTTCATCTACCCGATTTTGAAGTTTTACTAATTGTCGCTCTCGACAAATTTTAGACTGAAAATGGTGATGCAAAACCAAACAGACTGCCTCTAAATGCTTTTCATATCAACAAATATAGTTAAAACGTGATTAGTAGGATGGTTAGAACAATTTCGCTGAGTTTGGTTGTTTAAGTTGAAGTTAGTGAAATAACACGTTGCTCTGGGAAGCAGTCAAAATAGTGGAGCGATAAGTTGCTAAAAATAGACTGAAGTTGGGCTACCTTGTCCTGGCTGGTGGAGTAAGTGTCGTCGTTGCCTATCCCACTCCCTGCTATGCTCGCAGCCCCTGCATCCGAACCGAACTTCTGTCTGTAACAACATTACAGTTTCATGATTCACCCGGAATGAGTTTGATGACACGCTTGTCTTTTGTAACGATTTTTGACGTTAAAAATTAGACTCTGGTTTAATAACCTTATTGTTCCGACCATTCAAAAAAGGGAAGAACTTTGTATTCGGGTGTGTTTTATTTTTTTCTTATCGGTTTCCACGCAAAATCAGGTACCACAAATAATGATCGGACTGGGTTGAGTGATTGATCATATTAAAGCCCTTTCAGTCGTGATTTGAACTACATTAAAAGTTTCCAAAAAGCTTTCCCAGTCTCGAGAAAAACCGGTTTGAAATTTTTGATTTTTTTTGTCTTAATTCGAGCGAATAAAGCAAGAGAGCTGGCCTTCAAGCTGAATTATGCCTAATTTAAGACCTTAGACGTTAACTTTAAGCAAATAAAACTAGTTTTTGGAGTTTTTAGTTTCCTTTTGGGAACCAAAAACTTCAAAAAATTCAAAAATGTATTGTAAAATTTTTGAAAAAAAAAAGAATTCTAAAATGTTTTTTAGCTTTTCTAGTCCTTTTGCTACAACAATTTTTGTAGAATTGGCCTATATTACTATGATTGTCTAATATGCCCAAATTTTATTTTTAGGGCAGATCCTTTTATCACACCAAGCAGAAAAAACTACACATTTGGAAAAAAAAAACTTTCTAAACCGTAGTTTTCTAAAGACTATGGTCGAAACATTCTGTGCTACTTGCACAGTAACCGGCTATCTTTGTTTATTTTGTTTTTGAATGAAGATGATATAAATTAGCAATCTGACTTCAAATTGGCTTCTTTGAAATACTTCTTCACAATTTTTTCTACATAAAATGCGATTGGCGATGAGGTGTTATGAGACAAAAAAAGAGAACTTTTGTGATATAATAATAATAAATGAGAAGTTGGTTGAGCTGACTACCTCTCTTTGTGATTGTAGTGTTCGGCCTTCTTGACGATCTTCTCGTCGTCCTTGAACTCGTCCCACAAGTTAGCTATGATCTCACTGGCGATGAGACAGTTGGTGTTAATGGCGATCAGCCGGAGCAGGAACACCCCGTCCGGTCGGAGGTAGTCGTGGATGAACACTCGGATCAGTCGCTTAGTAACCCGCACACTGTACCTGTGGGACAAAACCAATTTGAGGTTTTTAAGAAAGTACTTTGTGGCTTTAACGATTTCCTCCGGGCCGCCAAATCTAACAGCAGAAGAAAGATGGAGGCCATCCTTTCTCTCAGCAACTCAGATAATCAATTTAGGCCAGCAATTTTTATGTCAGCAGTTTTTTAGGTTATCAATTTCACTTTTTGGCGCTCATCCACAACCCAAATGGACCATATTTAACTTTTTTTTGCTCCGCCACACCCCATTCAGACAAAAATACAACTTTGAGCAATTTTGAAAATTTTGAGTGTTTTTGAGTTAAATGGGACAATTTAGATAAGAAGTAATTTTTAGGTGCAGGCAGTTTATACGTGATGATAATATTTCTGAATCGTTTTAAGGTTTCTCGCTCGAAAAATAAAAAGTTCTCGTTTAATTTACAACTTAGTTTCAAGCATGAGAGAACGTCATCATTACATCATACCAGTAGCGTGGCGAGGGGGGGGGGGGGCTCTCAACTCTTGTTGCCAGATTTGTTTACAGGGTCTCCAATATAACTAAATTTGGGGACCGTTTTCTCCAGAGGCGCCAATACAATGAAGTTCGAGGGGGGAGCCGAAAGAACGCAATTTTTAAGTCATCTTCCAAAAGTGCTCGAAATTTCATTTTTTGCCTATTTTTTCAAAAGTATGTCCTTATAGTTCTTTCGTAGAGCTGAAGAATCAAATTGGTCGACCAAAAAAAAATGTCGACAAAATTTTCAATTTTCTCTTGTAAACCCCCCCCCCCCCCTCCCTAAAAAACTTCTGCGCACGCCACTGCATCATATAGTTTGTTTTCAAACAAACGTCTCTGTTTTTCAAGTGAGTTTCAACGTCTCTGAATTACCTCCGATTCTTCTCGTCGATCCTCCCCATGAGTGTCAAGTGCTTCATGATGTACTTCTGCCGACTGAAGGCGAATGCGATTCTGTAGATCCACAGAGACAAGTTAGTAATAGTTATAAGCACTACCATCATGATCCAGCAGTAGAGGAAGAGGAAGATCTTCTCGTTGAACAGGTTGATGGGTAGGACACACTGGATGCTGAACTTCTGGTTCTGCCCAAGAGCTCTCGTCTCGAAGTCGCACATGGTCACTCGGGGGAAGCTGGGCGAGTTCTCCCAGTTCGTCCCATTTCTCAGACTCCTTTAAACAAGAGTCTTCAAAATCCGGAAAAAATTGCTTGAGATTTGATGATAGTTTCATTGGGACAATTTCTTTCGATACTTTTGAACGCATAGCAACGCATTAAAAGAAAGTATGGCTTTTTAAGTTTGTGATATGGTTTGATTTCTTAATTTATTTCGAGAATTAATTTTAAAAAGGTACAATTATTACCTGTTCTAATTAGCTTTTAGTGTTGTTAAATAGTTTTAAATTAAAAACAGGTTTTTTAGGATTTGCCAGTTATGTGGTAATATTTTTGGACTAACCTCAACACCTGTAGAACGTATGAAGATGTAAAGAGATTGTAGTAGTAGCCCTTCATAGTCCAGTTCTGAGCCTCAGCACCTCTGAGGAAAGAGTCGATCCAGTAGAGTTGGGTGATGCCCACGGCGATGTAGAGACACTTGATGATGAGGTAGATCAAGGTCACTTGGAGACCGTACCTTCTGCCGATGTAGAAGGCGAATGTCTTGCACTTCTTAGTCACTGACTTCCTGGCTTCAAAGAATGCCGTCTCTCTGTATTCGGTCGAGTTGCACAGATACCTGTTGTGTACACAAACGAATGAAGTGTGTCTGGACATGGGAGGACGATTTCGTAGAACATTCAACATCGAAATTTCCATCATAAAATATTTGATCAAGTGTTCCGACGTCAGCATAAATTTGCCTCCAGCACCCTAACATTTGATTCATTCTTATCAAAAATGTGTCTTGATAAAAATATTACAAAACCAGGGTGCTTTCGAAATAAGTTATTAAGACTTTTTATTACTTTTTGAAAGAAGCATTCAATTTGTGTTGCCACAGAAGACTGCCTCTTTCGCAGAGGCCGCAGAGGTTTTACAGTGTTTCGAAATTTAAGCTCTACCTGTGAATATGCTTGGCGACCTGTTGCACCGCAGGGTCACGTGTCTCAGGGTTGACCGCATTGTCGAACGAGGTCAACAGGTCAACAATGGCATTGATGTCGACAAAGTGGTGGCTGAAGACGTTGAACCAGACTGCACGGGGGAGGTAGAAGCACATGGCCAGCCACATGAAGAAGAGGGGGATCCACTGGTAGTAAGTGATGCTGTACGTCAGCCCCTCCTCCCGCCCCTTTTCCACTGTCACGTCCATGGGCAGGTAGTAGGTGTTCTTGATGAAGCACAGGTTGTTCGCATAGTCGATCCACGCACCCGCGAAGTACGTGGGAGTCCAACATCTGCACACAGAAAATAACAACATTTAACCGTTGTTTTAATAGTGAAATCATTTTCGGCTTATCATTGTCACTATTATTATTATTATGATTATTATTATTATACCATGATACTTCGCAAAGTTGTAGAGCAACTACTTTTTCGGAGAAATCCCACGAGGTAAATCAAAAATAATAGTGATTTTTTTGATAGAAATGATGCTATTTTCCAATCATGCAAAATTATATCAACATGCTCATATAAAGTTGTTAATTTTTTCAGGTTTTCTGAACATTCTACATGTTATTATATTTCATGCAAGATGAGAATTAAGTTTAAATCGATCACCTTTCAGGGGCGTTTAGAAATCGGATATCTCCTGATAAAAAATCGGTTGCTTCTCAAAACTGATATGATTGCCCGAGCAGAGATAAATTTTTCTTAAGATTACTCTTCTTGTACCGCAAATAAGGGGCTGATTTAGGACTTTCTCTTTAGGATAGAAGGGTTAATTTTTTGAAAAAGGGCGATTCTTATTCAAAAAATTTTGTCCAGGTTTTTCTAAAGTGGACCAAATTGATTTTCCGAGCTCTCCCAAATCAATGAAAAAGACTTAAAGAGTTAATAGAAAATAGAAAACGCGCAGTTCAATTTTAATTTTTTGATTCTGTTTTGGCATTCTATCAAATTAAAAGACTTTTGTTTGCAACTTTGCTTGATTGAGTCTTACTGGATGACGTCACCGAATGCGGTGTACCACGTGATGAGGAATGCGCCCATGGCCATGAGACTGGAAGTGTATCTGTAGTTCAACTTGTCCGCAAAGTCATCGTCATGCTTCTCCGCACTCTTGCTCACGATGCTGAAGATCTTATCGATCATCTTGACTCACTCTCACACAACTCACTCACTCACTTGATCATGCAAATGACTCACGAGTAGTTCAATCGCTCACGATGACGTAATTGCCCTGATGGTTTATTATGAAACAAAATCAAAATAAATATTTTTTTATTGTTTATTTTTTGAAGTTAGTTTTGGTTAAGTGGACGTGCTACAATATCTCAAAAAGGATTCTAAGTAACGGGAAAAAATTAATATGACAAAACATTTTTATAGCAGATTTAGGATAAATGTTAAGCGGCTGGAAGTTTTCTGGTAACGGATAGGCGGATGGACCCAAAAACTTGAAGATAGTTTGAGATCCATCCAGCATTTAGCCGAAGATTACAACTCATGCTTTTGGAACAGTTCAGCATTTTATAGAGTGACACAATAAAACAACGCATGCAGACTCCAAACTTCAAATCAATACTACCATGCAGTGTTCATCATCATTATTGAAAAAAGCATCATGAATTTAGAAGAAACTTTTGTTGCTGTCATCAATACAACACGCATGGATGTCAACACAAGTTCTGGTAAAAAAGTATTTGAATATGGCAGCGTATTAAATTACACTCGAAAGTCTATAATGTGTCTATAATGTGCGAAGTCTTCAGTGCTTTTAAATTACAGAGAAGTTACCGACCGAACTCCGAAAGTCTGCGTACAGACATAGACATCGCAAGATTGAAATGCACCCAAAGGAACACCCATAAAAAATACTGAGACAACTCATCTAGTTCTTCATGGAGAAACGTTCGTAATTAATGCGCATTGGTTGTAGTTGCTCCGAGTTTTACAGAAAATGTGGAACATATATGCTGGGTTCTTTTTGTTTGTTCTATTTAATGTGACCAGTTTTGACTATGTAAATAATTTTTATACTAAAATTTTTAAGCCTCATTGAAGATTTGGACTGCGGGGTTCAAATGAATTATGATATCTAACCTCCAACTAAGATTAATATCTAAGTTTTAATATTTAAGATACCTAAAGTTTAGGGTTAAAAATGAGAATTTGGCCATATTCTGGACTAACTTCAAAGAGCTTTGAATATTTTTAATGCTATAGAATGCGTGACGAATTACCCAGCTGTAACAATCTTTTATCGTTTCAAGTTGAAAGAAAACAGCTCCTATCTAGGCAAAGTTCCTATTGCTCCCTAATTTCTAAGCACTAATAGTTCCGAATTTCGTTGAAAGTTAAGAACATATATGACTGGGGTAGTTTTTTTTTACTTGAGCGAGTATGTTGCACTGAAATAAAATGCGAATGGCGTCGCTGCTTGAGTAGGAGTATAATATGATAGTTTCGAATTATTTATGCGTGGCAACTTATTCGCACTCATAATCGTTCCTGACTGAAATGAGGCCAACTACAATTGATCATAATAATTCTACTCAAATAATAGAACAGCAAAAAATTCAGCAGTCTTTCGAACAACAACTATTTCAGACCAATTAAGAGGCAGTCGGAACAGTCAGGGTTTTGCCCTGATATGCGAGCAGTCTTGTTTAGCATAGCATCTTTTCGAAAAGTTTGAAAACTATATGTTTTTTTTTCAGAGATATTGAACTTTTCAAAGAACATCTTCCCCTCCACAATTGATATCAAAACTACAATATAGTTTTGAACTTTATCACAAAAACTCTCACCCTCTAACATTCGTTATCTTACGTACAAAATGATTAGCTTCTAATATGTTGCTGATAACGAAAAAAGCTTGCCGTAATTCAATTTGGGGGTAACTGAAGAATTTTCATGTCTCGAGCTCAAAACTTAAAAAAGCATCTCAGTAACTATTTCCTCTTTGGAACCTAGTAAAAAATTATCACCCCACGAGAGAAATAATTCATTGATGAATCAAATGTGATTTGTGTGCTTAATAACAAATCCTTTTTTCCAATAGAGGGATATTTTAAAATATCCAAGGAAAAAAAAACATTTTAATAGCGATCATTTTTTGTAAAACAGTCGGTTGGAAAATTGTCGAATATGCCTAATTTTTTTTTCAATTTTTTTTTAAAGCACACAAAAAAATGAGCCTAATTTGAAAAAAAAATAATTGTGTTTTTGTAAAGACAATAGTCGAAAACTTTTAATTAGTGATTTCCTAATTGACATCTTAGGCAGTTTTCTTTCATCTGAAACATTTGGGTTGCGTCATCCGCAAGTCGAACTACTTTGTCGAATTTGTATTATTGGAACTTTTTGCAAAACTTTTGCTGGGATGTTCTTCGAAACCATTAAAATAGCGAAGGTTGTTTTTTTCCAAACATCACAAATCATGATAGAGTTTTAAAACTGTCATTTTTAACAAGAAACCTAATAACATTTTAAAAACAAAGAAAAGCCAGCAACAAACTATTTATTTAGTTCTAAGTTTTTTGTTTTTCTAATGAAGGGCGACTGAATTAAATGAATATTTTTGGTACCTCAAATTGTCTAGAGAAAAACGCACTCTAAGAAACACTCTGTAAAAATTGGAGTGACAATAACTTGTCTCTCTTAAATTATGGGCTAAAAAACAGGAAAATAGAACATTTATCAAAACACTTAGAGTCCAACAATATAAAATTAGGGGTTGAACATGCCAAAGTAGAACAGTGCGAAACTGATCAAGAACTCAACAGTGTCCAATGCTGCTCGTTTTTGAAGGTTTTGAGTTCGGTCCATAAATTTTGAGTTTGGTTTTTGTAAAAATTGATACATAATTACGATACATGATACATGATACAACATTGTGCTCTCAATCCAGTTTGAAAGTAGTTTCATAAGTTCAAATGATAAAAAAAGCTATGAATTTTTAAACTATTTCATCGCCAGAGCTGTACAGCAACTTGCCTAGCGTTAGAAACAGCTAGGCAAAAATCCCAGTTAATCTAAATTGAGACTCGACCTACTCCCATCTATCAATAATTAATAATAAAGTCGTAAACTTTTTTTGCAATAACATCTGTGGCAATATCGAGCTTCCGTTTGTGGTCAAGCGGTCAGGGAGAGTTTACTTTTGATTCGCAAAGCAAGACAAGCCTGCTTGTATCAGTACAAAGCCCTAAATGTTCCGACTGCATTTTCAATTCTATGGAGTAGTTTACATTACAAAAATTGTTGAAATTTTCAATAAAAAAATGAAAAAAAATTACAAACATTACATGCTATGTAAAGTACAAAGTGATACAAAATTTGCAATTAGCTAAGTATTTAAAAAACAAATGATTTGTAAGACGGATTAAATCTCCGCTCACGCGTTGATAGCAAGAAACATATCGCTCATTAATTGTCCCTAATTGGCCAAATTGGCAGTTTTAAACCCCCATAACTTTACAATAAAAGATCACAAGTAAATTAATTTTTTTTAATTTGAGCTCATCAAGATAATAGCACCTTTCAAATGATATGAAAACTCCATCAAAAATTCCTAGTTGAAATGTCGAAATATGCCTGGAGTGAAAAAACCATTCCGAGCACAAATATTCCATCATTTTCGGAAGAATAAACCAATGCTTTCCTTTTTTTCTCATAATGATACATCTGTTAACATACGACTTGAACGTATCTCTAATAGTATAATTTGACGCTGACGGTGGAATACGATGTGAATCATATAGCGAGTTCATTATCACACTTTGAATATAATTTGTCAAAAAGTCCTAAATTCAAACCCGCATAACTTTGTGAAAGTCGCCGCAGATAAAATATCTTTTTGTTCCGACCATTGAAAATGGAGAGGAACTTTGTAGTTGGGTGTGTTTTAGTTTTTTTTTTCAATTTTTCGTTTTCCACGCAAAATCAGCTACCACAAAAATCATCGGACAGGATTGATTGTTATATCATATTAAACTCCTTTCAATCGTGATTCGAACTCTCAGTGTCGAGAAAAACCGGTTTGAAATTTTTCTTTTTTTTTGTCTAATTTCGAGCAAATTAGTAAGGTAGCTACTAATTGCAATAGCTTATTTAAGCTTAATTTAAGCCAGGAAAACTTAGTTTTACTCAATTAAAGGTAGTAATAAAGATAAAATATCTTTTTGTTCCGACCATTGAAAACGGAGAGGAACTTTGTAGTTGGGTGTGTTTTAGTTTTTTTTTCAATTTTTCGTTTTCCACGCAAAATCAGCTACCACAAAAATCATCGGACAGGATTGATTGTTATATCATATTAAACTCCTTTCAGTCGTGATTCGAACTGTCAGTGTCGAGAAAAACCGGTATGAAATTTTTCTTTTTTTTGTCTAATTTCGAGCAAATTAGTAAGGTAGCTACTAATTGCAATAGCTTATTTAAGCTTAATTTAAGCCAGGAAAATTTAGTTTTACTCAATTAAAGGTAGTAAAGGTAGTAACGCAAAAATTTTCTGTCCTTTTCTAGTTCTTGTTCTTCAAAAATTGTTTTCGAATTGACTTATTTTACTTTGATTCTCAAATTTGCCTAATTTCTATTATTTTTTCAGGTCTTTTTATCACAAAAAGCAGAAAAAAAACAACACCAAATTGAGAAAATTTTTTTGTATTTTCTAAGACTGTGATCGGATCATTCTGTGCTACTTGCACAGTAAACGGCTATTCTTATTTGATTTTGGAAAGAGTTATCCCTTTTTAATAGACGATATTAAACGTTTTTTCAAAAATTGCCAGTAAAGAAGTCGGAAATTGCTTGGAGAAAAAAAAGCTAGCGAGAAACAATAATCAATGACTTTCTTCGACGGTCGGAAAAACAAAAACGCAAATATCGAGACAAATAGCTGATTACTTCAATTGCCCGATTGACTTATTTGTATAATTTTAGCCACAGCAATCTTTTCAAAATTTGTTATATTTCTTGGTAACAGGCGAATATTTTTAACAAGCGAAAACTCTTAACAAGGCATCGGCAAGCAGAATACCCTTGCTCCTCTTCGCTCCGCTGCGCTTGCATCCGTCACGAAAAGAGTAGTTCGCATAAATTGGCGTTTGCCGCTTGAATTTTTTTGGCTGGTTGATGTTGCTTTGCCCTCAAGCAACAAACAGGGAACATGCTGGGGCTCAAAGTATAGACCTTAAGATTGACAGAGGAAGAAGTCGATTATTCTACTACCAATTTGGAACATTTTATTTTTAAAACCTTGTCCCTGGATTCCAGAGACCTAATCCCACCAAACGGTGTGCGTATCCACGGAACAGTTAGTCCTCGTAATGGCCTTAAATTACTAACTGTATTCCGTCCATGACGTAATATCGGCTGATGACAGCCAGAGCACAGAGTAAGTAGATGCCACTGGTGTATCTGAAGTTGAGCTGGTCCGCGAAGTCATTGTCACTCCCGGGCGCACTCTTAGACACTGTCTTCAGTGCCTTCTCAAATAACATCTTCTTTTTTCCGATTTTTTTTCAAACAATTTAAAATCCGGTCTGGTTTCACTGTTGTTTTGTGTGATGATAACTTGTCAAAATGAAGTTGATTAAATCTAGTAAAAATCAGCAAGTCAATCGAAACTAAATAGGGAACTGGTGGAAGTGTAAATTTTAGAAATTTTAGATGAAGAAAGATAATCACAAAACTGCCTAAAACATTTAGCTTAGATCATGGTTTTTCTTGATGAACTGAGTTAAATAGTGCAAATTGATGTTGTTTCGCTTTCGAAAATCGGGTAAGGTGCTATGTTTTGGACGACAACGAAGCTTAAACTAGATTCTGATGGATATGGAAAGGCGTTCAAAAACAAAAATGATGAGGAAGTTTGAAAGATTGGATGAAACTTAGATGGATGAGAGCATTTTAAAGTGACTTCAGATCTACTATTTCATGGTTATACTATCTTGAAGTGGAAACGACGTTTTATAAGATAAAAACAACAAAAATCCATACAAACAAAAAATATATAGTCAAGAACTTGAGTTGTATCACCTAATTTTGTGTACAAGAATATTTGTTTTGATTAAGTATCGACTCCCAAGATTAAGAATCGTATGAATCAGTATTTATGACTTGGTGCAGCTTTATAACCTTTGATTCGGTATATCAAAAGTGAAGTTTGAATATGAGACAGAAAAGAAATGTAGTTACCCTTAGATTACGGACTTAAGACAAGACTTAACCATATGTATGCGAAGTTTTCACGTTTCAGGAAAACAAAACGTCACAAAGAACTGAAAGTTTTCATTTACTCATACCTGAAAATGTTTCCAAACTTCGTTCCAATTGGTGAAAACTTCAGTTGTTCAATTTGTTGAAGTCTTCGAATCTGTGTGGAATTAGCCCGTTCGCTCTCTCTTTTATGGATGGGGATTAGCACTGATCCCAATCCTACGCTCAAATAAAGATCTCAAACCAAGTCTCCCGTTGTGCCCTTATTTCTCCCAACCAAATCGTCTAACGGTCCAAACTAATCCAACACGCCAACAACACTACGTTTTCCGGAATTGGCCCTGAATCACTGGATATTTCTTGCAATGCGCTGCAAAAATTGAATTTAAAATTCCGATATTTCGACGATATTAAACTAACGGTCTAATTCAGTTTCTGAGTCGGCAGAAGTTTTGGTCTATTTTAACAGCAATTTTTTTCACTATGAACTGAGAACGATTTTGGTTACAGTTCAGATTACGAATACTTGAATACTAGTCATTGTACCAAAAAAGTAATAGAAAAGCCACAGATAAAAACGTTACTGATTCAAGCTCTTTCAAAGCTTTTCAGATATGAAACCACTGTGAAACTAGTAGAGCTGCATGTAGTTTAGAGATATGAAAATTTTTAACGTTTAAGACATTTAAAATCCAAAATGCATGATTTTTAATGAAGCTATCATTAAGACGCTACGTCTTTTTTATAAAGTGCATTACAACACGAAGCTGTAATTGAACGTTACAGCATGCGTTTTTCACTTCAAATTTGATTGTTCAAAATTATGTAAGCGTCGCATTTGTTTTTACGAGGCTTCTGAGTTGACGAATTTTGTTTAAATCTGAGATGCGGTTTCACTTTGCATGCAAATTTTACCTTGATGCAAATTAAATTATAAAAGACTGCTCGTATAAGGGCGAAACCCTGAATGTTCCGACTGCCTTTTAAAGTCTATGGAGCAGTAATGACACGAAAACATTAAACGTAATAAAAAAAATGATTTTTTTTTTAATTTGAGAATTTTTGTGAAAATCATCCCCCACACGCCATATAAAACTCAGTGATATATTTCGCTCCTAGTAACAAATCAATTATGGCAACCTTCTTTGAACCCCCATAACTTTCCGAAAAATAATCACAGGTGAAATATTTTTTCAAATTTGAGCTCAAGACAACAATACTTTTCGAATGATATAAAAAAATTCGGTCAAAATGGCTAGTTAAAAAGTCGAAAATTGTCTGAAGAAAAAAAAACCCACCCCGAGCACAAATATTCCGTTACTTTCGTTACGTAAGTCGGAACAATAAGCTGCGATGTACTGTATGCCTTTGAACAGCTCTTCTCAAAGTTCAAAAACGAACAAAAAGCTTTATGGAAAAAAAAAATTTTCAAATATTTGATGAGCTCTCAATTTTGTTTCTTCTTATGACGCTCCTGTTGAAACAGACATGAAATATTCAAAAACTCTTTTGACCGGAGTATTTTAACATTACTGAAGTATTAGAACAAGTGACAACGCTTGAGCGCAACAGATTCTCAACTTAACTTGATAAAGCCTTCTATGGCCAGCCTGAGAAGTGTTGAATTTTTAATCAGCAAAAACAGGCTCTCACCAAACTCGAAAAATTGTTCTGCAAAATTAAGGAAAAACTTCAGAATTGTTAATATTTTTCGGAAATTTCTAGTCAACTTGTTCTCATTTTTGTCTTATTCTTGGAAATTTATCACGCAAAAATCACGGTAAAATTGCAAAAAAAAACTTTTTTTTTACTGAGGTCAAGATTTGTTTTGCTATTTTTGCTATCTCTGTATTTGTTTGCCCATTTGTGATTTTAAGTGTAAATTCTAGGCTAAAAATAAGTGTCCGAAATCTTTTTCAATTTTGTTGTTTTAAGTATAACTTTATGATAGTTTAAAACTGTAAGTGATTTCAGCTTTGTTTTTTATGTTTAATTTTTTTACGACAAATAAGCGCATGGCTAAAAGATTTTGCTTAAGAATTTCAGTTGATAACAACAATTGTGTAAAAGCTCAAAACTTTACAGTTATGAAGCACCACATGATCGAAAAAAGGACAAAATAGCTGGATTTTTTGTGTTCCATTTTTTTCCACTTTCGCTTTTTTTCCAATTCCAGAATGATAGTTGATAGTTTGCAATGCTTTCCTGCCAGAATCTCGCAATTTGTTTGCAACTCAAATTCGAAGTATCATCGTGCTAAAAACTCATTTCCAGAACTTGTTAAAACCTAAGACTCCCGTAGAACATAAGATCTTTTTGTAAAACATATTCAGTATAGGCTTTTGGCTTTTGCGTTGTCACTCGTTAGTGCTATTTCTGTATTTATATCTTTTTTTTTCGTGTATATTATCCTTTAGTTCAAGTTAGTTCGTGTCTAAGAGTGTTCTGTTTTGCCTCAGGTTGCGACATCTATGTCATGTTCATTATTGAAGCAACTTGAAAATTTAAGCGGCCAAGCGTGTCGAAGGTTGTCACTTCGGGTACGTAAATTGGGTTTTGCTTCACATCCAACGGATAGCTAGCGACTCAATTTGCGAAGAATCAAATTAATTGTGAAGGATTTTTCAAAAAAAACATTTAGCATACGGTCATTCAAAGATAACTTCTGATAACAAACGGCGGAAAAAAAAGAATTAAACATCAATGATTTATGTTAAAAGAATAATACTTTTACCACATCAAAACAGTCCAATTTACACCAGCAGTTTTTGATGCACAATAACGATCAACTTCACCGCAAATGGTACTAGATAATGATTTCGATTTAAAAGAGTTCTTCCGGATATTGCTTTCTGATTAAGATATTTTAGAAGGTTTCATTTTGTCCAAACCAGGCTCCAAAATTTGGAAATTTATGTTCCATTGCTTCAGCCCAGTCACTTTCTTCAGGTTTATCCTCTAGAAAATTGTCCTGCTCAGGAACTTTTTCAAATTCTGGTCTTTTGGTGGGTTCATTCAGTTCCCTTACAGGTAGTGTCGGAAATCGAACATTCCTTGCTTCTTTCTTCCTATTTTCAATTTCCTTATTGTCGCTGTTAATCGGTTGCGGCTGCTTTTCTAAGTGCTTTTCCTGATTGATTGGAGTGTTTTGTTTTCGAATCAGAATGTCATTCATTTGTTTTGTAATCTCCTTGAGTTGATGTTTTAGTAATTCATTCTCTTTCGCGAGATCTTTCTTCGGATTTTGTGGACTATCGTCGTCCTCAATCGCTTTTGTTTTCTTAGCTTTCTCATGGCCTATTTCGGTATTCTCAGGCTCAGCATCGCCAAGAGGGTCTCTGACGTCGGGATCCTCTTGAGGAGACTTGCCGGAGTCGTGCGAAAACGATTCTTGATCCAGAGTTGAGCCAGAAACTTCTCCTGGTTTCTGAATCTGAGGAGATGGAGACTCTTTTTCAGGTGTCTCAGCCAAAAACGATTCGGTATTCGGGAACATTCCAGGAGGACTCAATAAACGGATCAGTTGAGTAGGATACGAGAAAAAATTGTCCGACGAAGATATCGAGGAGGGAGTTGAGTCTTCTTCAGAGTTTTTGAGCGTAGAGTGGTATGAAGTTTTGAAGTGTCCAGTCCTTTTGCCGAACATGTCTAGCGGAGTTTCTCCCCATCCTGAACTCTGCCAAGGAGAGTCCTGACCTTTCTTAAGAAAGATCTTCTGGTAAACTGCAACAAAAAAAGTTGGAACCGTTGAGGATGAAGTTAGTTTTCTCCTCTCTTAATCGACCAAGTTAAAATCCCCCAATATATAATTTGAGTTCAAATTGTTCAGCACTGCGTTGAAAACTTCCGATTTGATCTGCTGAAAATTGCGAATTCAACCAAGTTAACATCCCCCTCAAATGCAGAGAAAAAGTTAGTTAATCAGCTCTTGTAAGTTACCGGAAAAAAATTGGACAAGAAGATTTTAATTTCATCAAAAAATGGAAGACCAGATTAGAGAGCTCATTTGAGTCAAACCAGGGGCAAATCTAAAATTTTATTAAAAAATTATCCCGAATTTAATCTAGTGGCACTTTAAATGAAACAAAAATAAATGAAACATTATCGACTGAAAATAGATTGGGACGATGCTATTATACCTGAAGGTCTGTTTTAAAGCACCTCAAGCAGAGGGATTCCGAAAAAAAGTTTTCGGAAAGTTTGATTGGGTCGACCAATGTGACTTTTTGAGGCCTCCCAAATCATTATGAAAACCATACTTTGCCGAAACTTTCTGGGTCACAGACAAATTTTTGAAACAAAAAACAGGCCAAAAACGCTGTTTTTGGACCAATTTTAAACTGAAAAAAAAAGCTTTTTTTTCGGCTGGCGCGCCTCATTCAAATTAAGTGCGAATTGGGGCCAAGGCGACTTTCGATAATATCTTGGTTTCAGCGGCCGTAAAACGGTACCAAATGGGAACATTTTAGATGGGTAGGGGAACGAACCCCTGAGGTCAAAGAACCCCTGAGGAAAATCCTCCCTTTGTGTGAAAGGAAGCGATCGCTTATAATAATTTATGTTAATTTCCAGTCATAAAATTGGTAAATTGAGTTAGGACCGAAGTGTAACTCATAGAGTAATTTCGGATAGGGTACACCGTCTGCTCGTCACGCTATCTTATTTTCGGCCGGATAGATTCGTGCAACTTCTTAGTCTAATACCGATCCTAATCTTACTCTTATACTATCTAGTCTCAGGTTGTTTAACTAGTCTCTGCTAGGCTCAATAGATCTAGGGTATACTGGTTTATTGCGGCTGCTGAAGTGCTCGGGAGAGTCCAACTAATTTCTAAGTTAAATTCAAATCTCTCTGGTGCTGAAATTACAAGTAACTTCAGCACTTACAAATAAGTGGGTTGTTAGTTAGATGGATCATGATTGGTTAATATTAAATACTTTACATTGGTAAAACATTTAATTTATCCAATCATAAAATATAGTTTAGATCAGGTTCCACCCATCCGGGTTTTACAGAGTTTTTTAGAATAGTTCTTCTGTAATTCAAGGATGGATGATGGACGTTGGTATTTGGCGAACATCATAATTTTCTTCCGCTTCTTCTTGTGACAACGACAAATCAATTCTGATTTCAGAATGGTTGGCTATGTCAGGTTTTTCTGTTCTTCGGGGAGAACTTCTTTTGTGTCTGATCTAGCTTGGGAATGGCGTGGAGATTGTGCGTGGAGGGGATGCCTGGTTACTCGGATCTGTACGTATACTTGAACATCGAGGTGGTCATTGGTCTAGTTCAATGAAGTCCTTTTCTGCGAAGTCAAGTCGTACTCTAAATCCTTTGAGTTGTGATTGTGAGCGGCATATCGATTGTAGTTGGTCATTCTCTCTCGAGTGTAGTGGGGTCGTCTTGTCTTTTGATGTTCGTCCTTGGTGTTGTATTCTGATCTATATATTGCATCATGTGATTTTACATTTTATAAAACTTTTATTAGTTTAATATTTTTTAATAATGATTTTAGTTAGTTGTTTTCACAAAAGCTTTTTGTTTTAGTTCGGTTATTTTGAAGAGTTACTCACCCTTGAGTAGCTCTTATTAAAAATAAAGGTGTGGTCACAAAGCGTGGATGTAGCGCGGTGGGTTAGGCCGGCTATAGAGCATGCTCAGGACGTCCTTTCCTGGTGGGTTAGGCCAGGAGTGGGAGTATGATTTCATGCGGTGTTTGTGAGGGGTCCTGTTATGTGACAACGTTTTATGTTGGGTTTGTTGTGGTTTTACTTATGTCTTGTTGGTTATGTACTTTTTCCAAAAAGCAAATTGTTTGTGGTATGGGTTTGTCTTTCGACTTTTTTGTGTTTTATTATTTCTTTCTAAGACTTTGTAATAGTCTTCAAAAGAATAAATTATCCAGTTTTAAACTGGGTTAATCCGGTTTGGGTACCGTTGGTTTCCTTTTCTTAGTCATGCTGTTATTCTATGATTTGTGGTATTTAGTAAGCTGCGTTGGTTAGTTTTGTTTAGTATATGATTCCTTTCCAACCGGGTTAAAGGAAAGTTTGAAACATGTTATTGTATGTTAGAGTTGTTGAGTGTGAAAACTTGAAACTGAAATTCATTATTTTAAACAATTCTTCGTGGGCGAGCTGTGCGAGTGTGGATAGAATTTTTGTGCGAATGAATGAAAATATCAAAAGGTTAGTACTGCAATTGCATTTTATTAACTTACTACATAGAATTTAGAATTTTACTGCTAGTTATGGGGGAATGTTAAGATACAAATTTTCATCATATGTAGATTTACTGCTTTTGGGGGGAAATTTTATAAATTAATTTACTGCATTGGTATTATATTTATTTAATTGTTGGTGCAAAAGTTTAATAGGGTCTTAAACAGTTTTGAAGAAGTTTGCTATTTTTTATTTTTCTTTTGTGAATTTTTCAGATGATCTAGGATGAAGGCTAAAAATCTAAAGAAAACATGAATAAAGAATGGTGAGTTTTTAATACTGTAATTAATTAGTAATATTTACTTAATTCATACTTACCTGTTAGTCGTCGGGGAAAAAACCGTGGGGGAAGATGTCGTGAATTAGTTCTGAAGTTGTGAGTAGTTTAGCTAGAATGCGGATGATATTTTTAGTCTGAAGTAGTGGCCAAAGCAATTGAAGTGCCTTAATAGTGGTTAGTTCTTCAGTGCCTACTGCAAACTCATAAGGTGTGTTTTGGATTAAGTTATATAATTTGTGGTTAAATTTAGTGTTGTGGATGAATTCTAAAATTGGGATTTCTATAGGTTGTAGGAACTCGTGCGGGATAAGGAAGGGTCGGGATTCTTCGGCGTTGAAGGTCTTGGTGATGGGGCAGAAAATGTACATTTGGGTTATGGGGTCATAATTACGAAGAATACCATGGAGGTTAGTGTCTTTAATACAATATGTGAAATTTAGGAAATACGGTGAAGTGTATTTTGAATTGATGAATTGGAAACGATGGTGTGATTGTCTAGAGGGTGTGTGGAGGTCAAAGTGATTTTGGATGAAACGATAGTAACTGTATGTATGTGTTTGTTTAGTGCGCAACATAATATCGTGTGAGCAGTGTAAATCTCTTTCGTGTGGTGCAAGGAAGTGAAAGGTTAGTGAAAAGATTTGGAAGCGTTCTTTAAAACTTTCGTATGCTTGTGTGTTTGTTAGTGCTTCTGAAATAATGTGATCAAACTTTCGGTCGAAGATGTTTAGTGTAAATACATATGGTGTCTTGATGAAAAATTTCTCGGTGATTTGTGGATTAGCGAAGCGATCGTCGTCTAAGAATTGATCTTGGTTAGCTCTAATGATGTTGTGATCGTAGTATTCTAGTGTATATTCATTAGCTCTAGGTGCAGTGTGTATTTTTAGTGATTTTTTATATCCAACGTAAGTAAACTGTCTAGCGGTTAGTGGTGTAGTTAGTTGATATAGCATGTCTTTGTTTCGGTCTATATCGATGGAAGTGCTGGATAAAGGTAAGCAAAGAGGGTTAGTGAAATGATAGTATGAGGTCCAAGAGAGAGTGGGCATTAAAACGTATTCATCTACAAAGTTGCGTGTTTCGTTATCGTCGTGAGGGGTGTTTAAAGTGTATTGTGGAAACGAGGGTAAGGTGATAGCTAAAAATTCTTTAGTGTTAGTATGCTGGGGGTGGTTGATGTATTCACGGGCTGTTCCTGGTTTTGCTGGGAAAGGATGGTTGGGGAATTTTCTTTTAAAAGTGCGGTAAGCTCTATTAGTGTTTAGTGAAGATATAGTGGATGTGGATGATGGTGTTAATGATTCAGTATAATTTGAAGAGGGTGTAGGGGGATTGGATGAAATTGTAATGGAGGAGATTTGGTTTATGGTCGGGGTGTTAAGGTGGTAGGGTTGCTGTTGGAGGGTAATAAAATTATCTAGCTCTGGGGAGATTCGGGGGGTGTCTGGAGAATGAGATGATTGGTCAGATTGGTATGAGGAGTAGGTTGGGGTAACTTGGGAAGCATAAGAGGGTGTCGGAGTGATTGGGTCAGGGTTATTGGACAATATGGGTTGAAAAGGAGGTTGAGAAAAATTAGAAGGGTTATGAAAATTATTGGATGGGGATGGTTCTGAGTCGGCAAATTCATCGGGGGTTTCACTATTCGGGTTATTTAGCTGTGAGATGGAGTATAAAACTGAAATATGTGAGTTAGTGTCGGAATTCATGCCTGATGTTACATTGCTAGATGGAAAATCGGGTGGCGGAAAAGCAAAAAGTGGTATGATTGGGATTGGAGAGGTAAGATTGGTTGGATGGGAATTTGATCGGTGTAGTGATCCAAGTTGGCGGCTCATCGTGGGCTAAAAAAATTAATATTTTGAGACTGAAAAGCGGTGGTATGGGGTTGTTCAATAATTTGTTCATAAGTATTATCATCTTGTGACTGGTGTGTCATTATATGTTGGACGGGACTTTGTGATGTATTGAGTCGAAAATTTGGATTATGTGTGATTGCTAAGTTTCGAAAATTTCGTGGGACTAGGGATAGTGGATGGTTATTTGGTAGGGCTGGTAATTGTGGTGCCGTTGGCGTTATGTCTACATTGTTATGTTCTTCGTCGTATGTATTTTGTCGTGTTGTTATTTTTGTGTTATATTCTTTTATTTGTGCGTCTAAAAGAATTTTGTTTATAGATGTAGAAAAGATTCCAAAAAATCCTGCAAATAGTATGCGTGCTACACTTGCTTGTCTGTTTACTTGTGTGTGTATAGCACATGTGTTGTAGATTCCTTTTAAAAGTGAGAAAAGAAATCCAATAAAGTTAAACATTGCGTATAAAATAGTCAATTTTTCTAAGATGTAGTAGGGCCATCCTAAAAAAAAATATCTAGGATCTCATTTTTGAGTGTAACAAAGCTAAAAATGTTAATTGGTGATATATCTTGGGGACGGTATTTTTCGCCGTTTAGATATATATAATCTTTAATGTCTTTAAAATATCCGCTATAGTCTTGCGTGTAGATATCGGCAAATCCTGCGGTTTCTGCAAGTTTGCGTAAGTTTTGGTCTATTGATTGTCTTTGTATAGTGTCCATTTGTGTTAATAATTCTTGGAATTGTTGTGTTCTAATGTGATGTTGAATATCTGATTTTGAATAGATTCCTATTGATTGTAAATCTATATTTGGGTTTCGAGCAATAGCGCGAATGCTTTCTGGTGAAAATTTTTTGAGTGATTGCATTAATGTGGGATATGGAGTGAGAAGGTAATATTTATTTTCATCAGGGTTTAGTTGTACTACATTGTGGCTGTTTTCTGATCCACATGGGACTGCGGTATCCCAGAAATAGGTTCTTCGTGAAAGTGTATCCACGAAATGTACTTTATTCTTATAAAAGATAGGGATTCTTTTATAACATCGTTTATCTTCAAAAACGTATAGTGGTGATACTTTTTTGGTACAAGTATAAAACCATAAGATGTTTCCTTCATAGTCTAAAAAATTTGATCTATTTCCTGATAATAAGTATCCTGCGTAGGGTATTTTTAATACTGCTAGTGCAAGTGATTGTAATATTTGTGTTCGTTCTAATTCGCATAGTTGGTGTAGTGTTTCTAATTCGGAGAGTGACATTTCTTGAAAAATGCGGCTAATTGTATAGTCTAGTTTCATATCCAAATGAATATCATAGTGGATATTACCGAAATATGTAGTATTCATTAGTGATAATTCTTGTAAGCGTGTGCTTCTGGTGTCATAAGGTTTTAGATGTCCACCAGGTTGTCCGTTGCTTTTTTCAAAATTAACTGGTATATAGGATGTTCCTTCGTTTAGAGGATGACCTGTGGCATATGGGTCGATTTTTACTTTTCCAGTGGTCATGTCGAATCCTTTTTCGTATTCAACTAATATTTCAGAGTATTGTGTTCTGTGAAGTGGATTCCTGTATTTACATGCAAGTTCTGTTTCTTGATATATTTGAAAACGTGTCAATTTATTTTCTATATTGTCTATGTTTCTAAAATCGGAACTTAGTTTGCGTGATGGATGGACTTGTTCATATGGAATTGATTGTATAAAATATTTTTCGTGAAATTTTATCATACGAGCGTGTATTTTTGCTACTTGAAATGTTGTACATGTATCTTCGGGGAACCAAACAATTGTTGCTTGTGTTCTTGTTGTAGGGTCGCAATATCCTTGATCATTTTTACAAGGTAGTCGGATTCCTTGATAGATCATTGTATTATCAGATAAATCTCGTGTTAGTTGTATTTTTTCGAGTTGTATTTTCCAATCGAAAAACATTATTTCTTGGTATCCTTTATTTTTCGTGTCTGCTTTGCAGTTTGATGGGTTATTTATACCAATGTGTGGTATCCAATGTTTATCATGTAGGTCATAGGTTAATCGTCCGTGTGCGCCGTTATACGGGTATTTTTCGTCTAGTTTTATATGTCCTTGGTGTCTTTCAAGTTGTGATTGGTGTACAGAGTCTGAAAAAACTTGAAAATTAACTAATTTTCTTTGGGAGTTTTTATTTCGTGTGATGTTTAGTCTAAGTAATTCATTTTTACAATCGTCGGGATTGAGATGTAAAAGACGTTCTATATTACTTTGATAGAATGATTCATGGTCAAGTCGGTTTTTGTTGCCGTTGGAGACTTGTGAACAATGTACTTTCTTTTCGGAAAATGTCGCTGTGAATTTATAACCTGTAACTGTTGTTGCTCGGGCTTTTGAATAGAGTGTTGCTATTACATCTGTGGTTTCTATAGCTTGTGGTTCTGTTTCACATTGTGATACTTGATTTATTGCATATTTGTGTAGTGTTTTTTGTTCATTTTCTTCGCAATCGTAATGTGTTACTAATAAATCTTGTGGTCCTGTACGAGGGGAAGGGTTTATGTTTTGATTTGAGATTACTAGAAAAGGGAGTTGGAGAAAAATTAATAATTTTAGAATATACATGTGTATGATAATCCTGAGTATGGATTGTAAAATGTAATGTAACCAATTGTGTTTTTGGTGTATCTGTCGTATTTATATATTACTTCAGTAGTTATAAACGGTGGTGGTAGTGATTGAGCTGTTATGTTAGGTGGATTTAATGGGTAGGGATGTTGTGTAATATTGTTTAATTTAACTGTGATTTCAAACTTTAATTGTAAACTGTTTTGTTGGAGTATTTGAATATTGTGATCACGGATATCGTTGTGAATATCTTGGCGATATTGTAATCTATTAAGTGCCCAGTTATGAAGGCGTTTACTTTCTTGATGTTGTCCAAATAATGGTGGAGGTGCTGTAAATGTATTCCAATCTAATCTTAAAGGGATATTTATTGATGATTGTTCTCGATATCTGGCGTCGAGATTATTTGGAAAATTTAAGTTGAAGGGTAGTGGTGAAAATTGGCTTATTGATGGTGTTGATGGTAGTGATAATGTTTCTGGTAGTGATGAGGATGTTGTTGTATCCGTAGAAATATCTATGGGGTCATTGACTAAATTTGGTTCACCTTGTGTAAATGAATGTGTAGTCCAATATGGCAGTCGTGATGTTAGGTTTGGGGGGTTAAAAGGATTTTCTCGTGCTTGTTCAGATGTTGGTGTTGAACCTAAGTAGTCTGAAGGTAGACTTGAAGTGCTTCGTTGTGAAAAAAGTGTAGGAGTTTCTGGTGTGATACCAGTGGTGTTTTCTGGAGTGGTTTGTGATGGGGATTGAGGTATATCAAAATGAACTCGGGGAGTTTGAAAATTTCTATTTCGTCGAGGATGTATAATTTGTCTATTTATTTCTGTTGTGTTTTGGTTTTGACTAAGGTTTCGTATTCTACTTAGTTCTTGTGGTAGTGTTGGGTAAAGATTGTATGTTGGTTCACTTAGGGATGCTTGTCGTTGAACTGGTTCTAGTGGTTCAGATAAACGAGCGTGCCGTTCTTCAAAAGTGTATGGATTGTCTTGAAAAGAAATTCGTGTAGATGTTTGAGGATTTTGAGTAGTTGAAGGTGGTGTTGGATTATCTTGGGATGATGTCGGTGAAGACTGATTCTGTGACTGTTGGGTAGCAATTTTTGATGGATTTTTGAATTTTTACTTTAGTGGGAAGGTTTATGTTTATTATAATATTCTTCCATAAAAATAATTAGAAAAATTGTTGCTAGGGCAAATGTGATGATTGCTTTCTTTATACATTTGCATATGGTCAAAATGAGGGATGATAGAAATGTTATGAAAATTACAAATAGTAGAAAAAAATCAGTTCTACTGAAAATTGTTCGTATCATTTAGACAAGTTGTTAAAATCGTACCTGTGAATATATTCAAGGGTTTTGGAAAGTTGGAGGAATAGTTCGAGAATAGTGTAGAAAATTAAAAAAATGTTACAAAAAATGATTAGGATTATTAGAAAAGATTCAAGTATATCAAAAAGAAATATTATAAAGGCTTCAAGTATTGAAAAAAAATGTTTAAAATTTATAAGTATTTGAGCAACTGTTTGAGAGAAGAGCATTTAAGAAATGATCTCTTGGTCGAATATTTTTTGCTGTTTGAGGCGATTTTCTAGTGTGGTCGAATTATTTATTAGTTTTTTGACAAGTGGGTTGAGTTTTGGAAAAAATTGTTGGGGGCAATTTTCATGGTGACTGGGAGGTCGTCTTTTTCTTTATTTTTGTTTGTCAAATGATCCGGGGTATGGTGAGATTTTTATACTTTAGGCTAATTAAAATCTTCATTTTGTTACTTTAGGCTAAGTTATCAAATTTGTTTTGGGGGTATTCGTGGTCTGAGTTGGGGAAATATTGTTGATCTTTGGGTTATTAGATAAGGGAGGGGTACGGTATTATGGTGATATTTATTTTAGCTGTCAAGTTGGAGTGGTTTGCTTATTTTTGACCTGGAGGTTGTAAAGTTATAGTTAGAGATGTGCCTGGAGTTCTAGATTATTCGTCTAATTGATCTTAGTTTGAGTTAGAGAAAGTGGCGGATTGGATGAATCCTATTGGTCTATTTTGAACTAGAATTATTGCGTACTTGTGAGCATGTTATTTTGAAAAATGTAAATGAAAAATGTTTCGGAGGTTTCAAGATTGTGAAGCAAATGTTAAAATTACTTTTGAAATTCTACTTTCTTATATATTTTAGATTGGGGGATGAACATTTTGTAGTTTTTACGTGGTTGATTTCGGAGTCTTGTTGTTTTTCTATGTTCAGATTTGTCTATTTCTTCTTGGGGTATTATTTGTTCTGTCATTTTTCTATTTTTTCTTTGTTTTGGGGATTCTTTATGGTTTTGTGTATTGTTTTTGGTGGCGTTATCATTTTGTTCTGTGTTTTTCAGATGTGGTTCGTTTTGAATGATTTTTAATCCTGTGAAAGAATATAATTGAGTTAATTCGCGGAGTGCGTATTCTTTTGGGTAATAAGGTAATAGGTTGTTTCGGTGCTGAACGATTTCTTTTTTGTTTGAGTCGGTAATTTTATATGTGACATCAGTGGGTTTTGCAATTATTTGGTAGGGTCCTTTTCGGAGGGGTTGTAATTTTTTAGAAATTCCTTTTTGAGTATTAAAATTAGGTATTAAAACAAATGTTCCAATTTTTAAATCGGAAGCTGGTGTAAAGCGTGAATTGATTTGTTCATTTATGTTTTGTCTTTGTAATAACTTTTTCGTTATTTTTTGATAAATTTCATTGTGTTTCTTATCTCTATTTAAAATCCATTCGGTGTGTGTACCGGAGGCTAATTTAAGAATTTGTGGGTGATGAAAATGATCTTCATCGTGTGTATGTAATGGGAGGTTATAACAAATTGAGTCTTTATTTGGTTGACAATAACCTTGTGCGTTTTTATGAGAATTTGCTGTAAACATTATTGGTTTGCGTGGCTTTTGGTTAAAAACCATTTCGTATGGTGACATTCCTAGAGTTGTCGTAATTTGTGAATTATATGCTAAGGGAAATAATTTTACATCTGCTGACCATTCGGTATATTTTGTATCATTTCCGTTGATGATACATCTAAGATATTCTTGTAGTGAACGGTTCATACCTTCGACTAAGCCGTTTGTCCAAGGTGCATGAGATGTACGTGGTTTGTGTTTAATGTTGTATAAATGACATAGTGTTATCGTTTCATTATTTATGAATTCTGTACCGTTGTCTGTAACTAAAATTTCTGGTAGTCCGAATTTTGCTATCCAGTGTTCATAGAGTGTTGTGTAAGCGTAATAAGCGTTACAATGTGGTACTGGGTTAAGTGCTACATAATGTGTAAATGCGTCAACAATTACCATAATGTAGGAGTTTCCTTCTGATGAGGGTGAAATTGGTCCTTTAGTATCAAATGAGATACGATGATTAAAGTACAAACTTTGTCCTTTAAAATCTTGTTTTTGTGCTATTTGTTTTTGATTTGGGTAAGGTTTATTTAGTTGACATACTATACAGTCATTGCATAGTACTTTTATCCAAATTGGTGCATTTGGAAAGTAAAAATTTTGCATAAAATTTGAATATGTTTTTTCTGATCCAGAGTGTCCTTTAATATTTTGTGTATGTGAAATATTAAAAGCTATAAGAATCATACTTATAGGGAGACATGGAACTGTAGATTCATTCATGTTATACTCTAAAAGGTCTGTGTTTTCGTTAATTGTTGTGTTGTTAAATTTGCGAAAGTATCGGAGGAGTGTTTTGTTTCCTAGAATGGTTGAATCTGCTTTGATAGGTTTAGTTTTATATTTGTGCCATGATTTCAGTTGTCTAATTATCGGGTCAAGATTTTGATATTGTTTCAGTGTTGAAATTGTAATCGTATCTGTTGGGGGGAGAAAAATGTTTTCGATTTCTAATTTAGATAAGGGTATTGTATCAAGTGGGTCGTGAAGGTCAAAAACTTGATTTATTGTGTATTTTGAATCATTTGTTTGTGGTCCTGATAAATTTATTTTATCAGTTAATTCTTCTTTTTCAATTAGTGGAAAATGGTCTTTTTTAGGCGGGTGTTGTTTTGTTCGTTTTTGTTGGGTGTTACTTTTTATCCATTGGGAATATGGGATTGGTTTGAAGGTTGATGTTCCAAGTAAATCAACTTCATAATGATTATTTTGACAATCTAAATAAAGTGGAAAATGTTGTAAATTATTTATTTGTGATTGTTCAATATCAGTTTTAACTGCATATTTGCATTCTAATCGAGGTGATGTTTCGTTTTCTGCAAGGTAGAATTTTATATTTTTGGGTATTTCAACTGTTGTTTTTCGTGTAAGTAATTCAGGTGGTGTATTTCGACTTAAGGTGTCTGGTAATGCAAGATTTTTTCCTGCAGTCCAAACTATATGTAAGTTTGGAAATTTCATTAGAATTAGTTGAAATCTGTAAACTCGGTGGTTTGGGTTAGATTTCTGTGTGAAAAGAAAAATGATTGGTTTGTGGTCTGTGAATAAAACTGTTGGATGTTTTGATCCAAGTATCAGAAATTCATATTCTGTCAGTGTATATATTATGGCTGTACATTCTCTCATTAGAGTTGAGAGTCGTAGCTCTGCTTGAGTGAATAATCGGGAATTTGCTGATATCAGGTTCATTTTATTTGTACCATTATGTGATTGTAATAGTGCTGCGCCGATGCCAAAGTTCGAAGCATCGCACATTGCATAAAATGGTTGATCAGGGTCTGGAATTGTGTTTGAAATTTGTTCAGTTAAAAGTTTCTTTATTTCTTCGAATCGTGCTTGATGTTCTGTATTCCATTCAAAATTATTTTGTTGTCTAAGGATGTTGTAAAATGGTCGTAGATATAATTGCATTTTATAAACATATTTACTTAAAAAGTTTAACATTCCAAGAAATTCTTGGATTTTCTTTTTATTTGTTGGTGGTTGAAGTTTTTGAATAGCGTCAATGCGTGATTTCAATGGAGTGATTGTTTTTCTTTCTATGTTATGTCCTAAGAATTTAACTCTTGTCAAAAAGAAGTGTGATTTATCGGGGGCGGCCTTCAGATTTTCGTTCTGAAGTATTTGGTGGTATTTTTCTAAAACATTGAACATTTCGTCTTTTGTTTGTGATTGCATAAAAACATCGTCTAGATAGGTGATTGCGTTTTTCTTGAGTATTAGTGGTCTAAAAATTTTGCTCATAAAAGCTGAAAATGCTGCTGGTCCTATGGATATTCCATAGAATAAGCGGTTAAATTCGTATTGTTGGTTTCCGATAACAAATTGTGTTAACCGTCGTGATTGTTCATCTAGTGGCATTTGATTGTATGCACTATTCATATCGGCGGTTGTAAAGTATTTGCCGTTTATTTTTGTTAAAATAACTTGTATTGGTTCAATGGGCCAATTACATTTTGATTCATCTATAAGTGAATTGAGGTATCTAGCATCGAGAACGATTTTTAATGATTCTCCTTTAGCTAGAATGATAACGGGGTTGATGAATGTGTTGCCTTTTGGTTGTTCTTCTTTATTAACTGGTGATATAATATTGTACTGTTCTAAAATATCGAGTAATCTGTTTACTTTATCATGTAAGTGAATTGGTACTTTACTTGCTCTCTGTTTTTTGAAAACTGCGTCTGGTTTTAATGGGAGATGTAGTGATGAACTGATTTTGCCAACATCGAATTTTGATGTTGCATAGACTGATGAATATTTAATTAGCTGTTTGGCTAACTTTTCGAATTCGTCTTGTGTTATTTGTGAATGTTGGAAATTAAACATTGTTAAAAATTTTTGTTGTTTCTCTGTGTAGTTACTGATGTTGAATGTAGGTTTGAAATATGGAGTTTTTGTGAAATAATCCGTATTTCTGTTTTCGTTACTTATTATATTATTTATAGATAATTCTTCATTAAGAATTGTAGATTGGCAAATATCTAGTAATTGGAGTATATTATTTACGCGATAGGCTTTTTCATGTATTGGTGATATTGTAGCGTTGGTTTCACAATATCCTAAAAGTCCTAAAGGTAATGTTACTTGGTAAGGTGTGTTGTTATAGACATGTAAGGAAATAATATCTGAATTCGAATTTTTCAAATATTTTATTGATGAGATTGTGATTTTGAAAAATTTATGAATAGGTTTGAATTCAAAATCTGACATATAAAATTTTTGTTTGTTTTGTTCTTTATCATATTGGTGAACTTGTTTGATTGAAAAATTATATATGTTTCCTGATAGTGGTTTCAGGTGTTTTCTTTGTTGGTTATATATTGGATAAAATTTTGAAAAGAATGGTGGTTGTTTGTTTAATCTTTGAAAAAATGTTAGGGATGTTTCTTTTGTTTTTGTATATTTATCTTTGATTAATATTTTACTATTTAGGATGTTAATTGTTGGTATATACTTCGAAATAAATGGTATTCCAATGATATTATATTTAATATCAGTGATATGGAATATTTGTTTAAATGGCTTGTTTAGAATTTTACTTTGCTCCATTGTTCTGGTAGGGAGGAGAAATAATTGGATTTTTCCGTAGTTTATCAATGTTGATCCTTGTGCTGTTGCTAGTTTGCTGGAGGTTTCAAGAGGTGTTAGCTTTGGATGTAAAGTTTTTATTTCATTCCATGTGGGGATGTTTATTATGTTTGATTCTGCTCCTGAATCAATTAAAAAATCTATTTCAAGGTCTGGTGGTTGAAATTCTTTATTTCTTGGGCTTTCTAAGAGAAATGGTATTGTCCAGATTTTTTTCTTTGGGTTGTTCTTTTTGTATATTTTGGTAGATGTGGTTTGTATTCAAGCATTTTGTTTTGGTGTTTTTATTGGTTTGATTTGTAGTGTTAATCTCATTTGTTTCTTGCGTTGTTGGTGTGGAATTTATGGGTGTAGTGTAATAATTTTGAAGAAATTCTGATTGATTTTCATATATATGTGATGGAAAGGGTTGTTCATATATGACAGATTCATAGTCATTTTCGACTTTTATCATATTGATAGCAAGAGTGTTTTCAGTATCACTTTCTGAATCTGATGATGTACAGTTTATTTGATTGAGTTGTAACGTATCAGTTACTGTGTCATCAATACCTGGGGGGTCTGATGTTGTTTCTGGGTTAGCTTGTACTTGATTGATTTGTCTTTGATGTTTAGGTGTACTGCTTCTATGGCGGTTATTAGAATTATTATAGTTATTATTATTCCGGTGTGGTGATTGGGAATAATTTCTATAACGATTATTATAACTTGAGTGTCGATTTTGTGAATTATTTCGCGATCTGTTTTGGTAATTATTGTTTGGTCTGTTATAGTTCGATCTATTATATGAGTTATTCCTTGATCGATTGTTCGGGTAATTCTGGTTTCGGTTGTTTGAATAACTTCTATTTCGATTATAGGAGTAGTTTCTATTCCTATTGTATGATGAATTTCGTGATTGGTTGTTTGGATAGTAGTTATTTCTTGATTGGGAATTAGATCTAGAAACAAATCGTTGTGTATTTGAATTTGATCTGGAGTAGTTATTTCGACTATTTGGTCTATTGTAGTGATTTTGTGATGAATTATTCGTGTTTCTTCGTTCTGGTGATCTTCCTCTATAACTTGAGTTATATGGGGATTGATTTCTTGTATAACTTGTATTGTTCGGAAGTGGTTTTCCTGAACTGTTGTTGCTGTATACATTTTTGTTTGGTAGATTTTGATCTTTTTTCATGTATTGATAGAATGATTTATTTGGTTCTTTGTATTTTTGAGGTTTATTTTGACTATCTTGCTGTTTTTGTCTACATTCGGAAATACTATGTCCGTATCGGCGGCAATAATTACACCATTTTTTGAAAGATGGTTTGCCTTTAAAGTTCGGGTTCTTTTCGTAAATATTGAGTATTTCAGTGATTTTTTCAACGAGGTCTGTTTCTGATTCCTGTATATTATTAATATTAGTGGGAGTCGTTTCAATTTTGTTAACGTATTGTAATTTCAGATTTTCCGTTTCTTCTAGTTTCATCGTGATTTCTGCTTGTTCTAATTTGTCTACTAGTTTTCGAAAATCTAAATCGGGTTCTCGAATTGAAGAAGGATGGGATGCTCTCTTTTTTATTGCTATTTTCCTTAATTGTGGTGTTAAGGTCATCATTAAGATTTCTGTCATCTTTGTGTTTTTATAGTCATGTGTATTTAGTGAATATGCTTTTCGAACTAGTGTTTCGATTCGTACTGCTATTTGCTTGATGGTTTCGTTTGGTAATCTGCGAATTTCATTACATAAAACTCTTTGTTGTTGTTTGTTTCTTTCGGAGTCAAACATTTTTGAAAATTCCTGTGTAAACCTTTTCCAGTTTGATTTTATTTCTAAAGGTAGTACTGAAAACCATTTTTGGGCTGCGCCATCTAAGGTTGTTTGTATTAACGCTGTGCGTCGATGTATCCAATTTTGATGTAGTGGCGTATTAATTGGTTCAGGTCCAATATTTAAAATCAGGTTTGCTGTTACTGCATTTAAATAATCTTCTACAGAATATTCAGGGTCTGTTCCTGTGAAAACCATTAAAGGTTTGTTTGATGTTATTGATGATCCACCCATAAGGTATGGATTCATTGTCATTTGTAATGATTCTGCTGCATTTGGCATTTGAGAAAAATTTGAAAGTTGGTTTCTTGTTATTTCATGTTGTTGGAGATAATATGGGAGTGGTATTTCATTTTGCATTTGTGATGCTTGATACGAGTGTGCAGTCATTGGATTTTGTTGTTGAATTGGTTGAAAAGATTGTGTATTAATTGGATTTTGTTGTTGAATTGGTTGTTGATGTTGTGCATCTATTGGTTGTGGAGAAAGATTTCTATGATTTGTACGTGTTCTCTGTATTCCTTGTCTACGATATTCTTGAGTATTTTGTGCAAATATATCTGGTTGTAAGAAATCGTCATCTGAGGATAAATAATCCATTTGATAAGATGTTTGTTTTTTATTTTTATTCTGTTGAAAAAATGGGTAATTTTCACTGCGATCCTGTGGAGGATTTGGTTGAAAATTTTTGGAATTATATTGGGCCGTTGGGTTATCCCAGTTTCGAGGTTTTGTATATTGATTAAAATTCCTTTGTGGTTGATAATTTGTTTTTGATGGATGTGTATAATTATAATTATGGTCTGCAAAGTTGTTTCTAGTGAATGTTTTGCGTGTTTTTGATGGTATTGTCATGGGTCTGTATGTTTGGTAATCCATATGTGAGTATTTAGGGGCAACCGAAGGTTTAACGGTTGATTGTAAGGTTACCTGTGTTTGTGAAGGATTTGTATTTCTTGGTGTTGTTAAATTTGGGCGTATTGGTGAAATACTTTGTTGTGTAGTTGTTGTGTGTACAATTTCTTCATTTATGAAGTGTGATGGTGTCTGAATATCTTGTTGAGTAAGATTCCTAGTTCCATTGAGGTTTTCGTTGTGTATGACTGTCGAGTTTAAACTATTATTTTGTGTATCGGGTAAAAATGTATTATAGTTTAATGGTGTTGCATCAATTGTTAATGGTATTACTCTTACATAATCTCTTATGTAAGATATTGTACCTATTGCTTGACTTGAGATTGATTGTGGAAAGCTTATAAATGCGGGATGAGACCATTCGGGGTCCCAAACATAATCTGATTGTTCTGTGATAGCGGTATCATCGTTCGAATTTTGGGGTCTAAATTTTTTTCTTGCTTGTGCAATTAAATCAATATTGTGTGTGAAATAATCTATTATGAACCATGCTAAAATTTTTTGTAAATCGTGTTTGGTATGTTGTGAAACGTCGTCTTTCGTGAAATTTTCTTTAATGATGTTTAAATAACTAGAGAGTAGTGTGATTTCATGTCGTACTTTCAAATGTTTAGATGTTTCTGTCGGTGAGACATTTGTTAGTGGGATTTCGTTTTCTAATATCGAAATATAACTATATATTATTGCGAAAACTTCATTGGTGAATATGGAGTTTGCTCTTTGTGAGTTATGATATTGGATGCTTTTTATATATTCTGAAAAAACTTTTGAAAATTCTAAATCAAGATCGTCTGTTTGAATAGTATATGTTCTATTATTATGGTTTGGGGAAGTGAATTCTATGGAGTAGATTCCATACTGTTGTGTTATGTTGCATATATCTTTTAAGTAGTGATCTATGATTTGTCTTTTGATTTTTACATCGGGGAACTCTGTTTTACATGGACTGATTCCGGGTTCAAATAAATTTACGAGTAAATTTTGACAAAATATGTGTTGTCCTCTATCAGTATCTGCGTCTACTATAAAAGGAAAGATTTCATCATCATCTGGACTTTCTTCACCTGGGGTGTGCGTTGAGCTCATTTTTTCGTTCGATGACTGTTAATATGTAATTATTAATGTGTCGAATTGGTTGATTCCAATTGTATAGATGTACTGGTTTGTGTTTGTACTGCTTTTTTATTCTTCTTTTTCCTCTTTGTGATGAATTTGATGTTGTTTCTGAGTCAGAAAAATATAATTGATCGTGAAGTGGGTAATTTTTATCTATTGATTCTTTTAGTTTGTAAAGTTCGTCTAAACTGTTGGTTTCTGATTCTGAAAATGCGTTTCGGTTTTTTGAAAATCTTTTTCGTGTTATTTGTCTTTGTTTAGTTATTATTTTCCTCTTTAGTGTTTGTCGTTTTGTTCGAATGTATCCAACTGTTTGTGTATGAGGTGTGATTACAAGGTCGTATTTTTTGTTATCTATTTCACAATTGTGTAAAATGATTGTTTGTTTATTTCCTAGGTTTTTAAATTACATAAGGTTTAGAATGACGGATGCAAAAAGTTGTTAAATGATTTCTATTTTCTTAAACTGTTAGTTCTTACGATTTTTTGGTTAGCTTAACCTGGGTCTATTTGTTCAGGGTTGGAGAGAAAAGTATATCGATTCCGAAGAATGATTTTTACTTTCTCGTGACTAGTATAAGCTAAGGTGTTAACTTACTTAATCTTACTTAGGGGTAGTGATTGTGTTCAAGGGTTGGAGAATAGTAAATCGATCCACAAGGTTCAGGTATAATTAGAACGCGAGTAGTTCGTTAGATACTATTTTAAACTTACTAAGTCTAAGATTTATCCTGGGTCTGGTAAGAGGGGGGGTCAAGTGAAGGATGAATAACCGAAGTTCTTCACTGTTTATCCTAATTTGAATGATTAGTTTTGTTTAAAAATTTCTATTAGTCTTGGGTCTTTAGAAAAGGTTGGGTAGTGAATCGACGTTTGAGGTCGTTAGACACTAATTAAGTGGGTGGGGGAGAACAAAGTTGTTCTGTTTGATCCAAGGATAAGCCTTGATGATCAAATTTAAAATTTAATTAAGTAGAAAATGATTTAAGATCCAAGGATAAGCCTTGATGATCTGGTTTTAAAATTAAGTGAATTTAAGTTTTAATAAAGTTTTAAATGTGTGTAAAGGAAAGATTTAGTGTTTTATGATGTTAGTGAGTTGATGATTGCTGTTATGTTTTAGATGATGAAGCTGGAACAACAGGATGATTTATGATTACTAACCATTTATTGTCATGCTACTAATTTTTATTTTTATTTTCCAATAAATATTTTTCAAACATGTTTTGTATATTACTGCAGAGTTTTAGGAAAACGATCTTAGATCTTTTTATCAATCGTTATTGTATAATATTAATTTTGTTTAGCGCCTGAAATGATGTTGAAGATTAACTTCAAGGTTTTATGTTTGCAAATGGAAATCTAAATTCATTGCAAGTAGTATTCGAAATATAAAAGTTTGTTCTGGCTTTTGCCGAACTATCATATAACTATACGGCAAGTTTCTACTTTGTCGTATGTCGTCTTTGGTTCGAGGTCTTCTTCCAATTCCGGGTAGTTCTATTATGGTTCGGAATATTGGCTCTGATCTATTGAGTCGGAGAGACATTTCAATTAAATTATTGTCGTATAACATTTTGTAAATGTTTTTGTCTAATTTCTAATCTATTTTTGGTTAATTCTAATCTAGTAAGGTCTTGTTCGAGACTTATGGTCGCACCAGATGAGTTAGGACCGAAGTGTAACTCATAGAGTAATTTCGGATAGGGTACACCGTCTGCTCGTCACGCTATCTTATTTTCGGCCGGATAGATTCGTGCAACTTCTTAGTCTAATACCGATCCTAATCTTACTCTTATACTATCTAGTCTCAGGTTGTTTAACTAGTCTCTGCTAGGCTCAATAGATCTAGGGTATACTGGTTTATTGCGGCTGCTGAAGTGCTCGGGAGAGTCCAACTAATTTCTAAGTTAAATTCAAATCTCTCTGGTGCTGAAATTACAAGTAACTTCAGCACTTACAAATAAGTGGGTTGTTAGTTAGATGGATCATGATTGGTTAATATTAAATACTTTACATTGGTAAAACATTTAATTTATCCAATCATAAAATATAGTTTAGATCAGGTTCCAAAATTAAGTTTTTTAGTAGGCAGAAGCTATCAGTTTGAGATATTTCTTTACACGTTTGATCATTTAAGAACTTTGTAACGTGATATGTCAACTAAGGTACCCGGATTAGTAGTAACAAATATTCCCCCTGATTGCAAAAAGGCGGGTTAAAGAGGTCCTGCTGATTGTACTGACCGCAGTTGAGATCGTATGACTCATCGCTGGAGTCGCTGCAGTCTGCCTGAGCATCACACACCCAGTCTATGGGGATCCAGTCTCCGGACGAGCGGCAATAGAAACAGTCCACTGAAACAGCAAACCAGTGTCTGATTAGTACAACTTAGTCACAAAACAGCCAACCTTCAAAAAGCAATTCTGTCTTTCTTTTTTTGAGGAGTTAACATCTGCTGATGCACATACATTCACTATCACTTCGATGACAAATTTTGGCAAACTTCATTGTTTTTTCAATTATTCTGGATTCTTTAAAAATTGTATGGCGTTCAAAACAGCCTATTTAAAGATGCGACACCAACTAATGTATACGAAAAAGCTACCACGAAAATCAAAACCATTTTGAGAAGATTGTTTTGCTATGATTGCCTAAGTAAATTAAGCGGACTATTGAAGCAATCAGTTATTTGTATCGATATTTGCGTTTTTGCTGTTCTAATTTTCAAAGAAAGTCACTGATTATTGTTTATCGAGTGTTTTTTTCTCGAGGCAAATTCCGAATTCTTCACTGGCACTTTTTGATGGGAAAGTTTAATACCGTCTGATAAATAGGGATGACTATTCCCAAAGTCACTAAATAGGTTTCATCTGCGGTGCTTTCTTGCAAAGTTATGGGGTTTCTTGCAAAGTGAATTTATAACTTTTTTGACAATATCAATAATACATAGGATAATTAACGCGCGATCTAATTCACGTACAATTAAACCGCTAGCGAATGATCTCTTTGGAAAATTGTTCTTTACGTACATAACCAGACACAACATTATGAGAAAAAAGGGAAAACCTTGTTTCACTTTTTATGAAAATCTGTTGACAATTAGTTTTAAGCAAACGCTAGAATCCAGCCGGAGTATCGAAACCTCAGTCACCACAAAAATACTCAGATATCACTTAAAGTATTTTAATAGTTCTAATCTCAAAATGCAGTCAAAACTCTGAACCTTTTTTCTGACAACAACTAAGCGTGTTTTCAAAGTAAAACCAGGCTGCTAGTATCAGAAAGAATGTTCCGACTGCGTTTCAATTTCAGTAATTTGAGACAAGGTTATTGCTGAAATTATAAAAAAATTTGAATTAAAAACTTTTTTGATTTTTTTTAAATTTCATCCCCCACTTAGCTGAGTAGAGTGATAGAGTGATGTATTTTGCATAAAGCAAAGTATCAAATCGACCAAATAGCATGCCTAAGGTTAATTTGCAACGTTTTCTAATACTGATTAAATCTCCGGCTCCGCGTTAATAGCACAAGATATATCGCGCAGTAAATGTCCCAAATTGGCAACATTGACAGTTTTCAAACCCCTCTTACTTACGAAAAATGTTCACAGGTAATAAATCTTTTTAATTGAGAGCAGGACTACAATAAAACTATTTGGTTGATAAAAAAAAATTCGTCAAAAAGCGCTAGTTAAAAACCGAAATTTGTCTGGAGAAAAAGTTAAAATTTGTCTTTTTCGTTTTGATAGTATAATACGAAACTTCAAAGGTAATCAAAAATGGAAGAAAAAAAGCTAATCCATGATTTTTGCAATTTCAGAGTCCTTGTTGGAATAAAAATTCATTTGACTTCAATTTGAAGACTCCTCTTATTAAAAAATTTATGTCTTCTTCGAAATAGTTAGGATGATCAAACAACTGTCTTTCAGCGTAAAATTTTTTCCATGGAGAACAAGAATAGTTTGTTGTTGTGCAAGCAGAACAGAAGTTTCCTTAAAAATGATTCAACACTAGGTATCTAATAAGAAAAAAAAACATTTTGTTTTGAAATAAAAAAAGAATTGTTGTCCAATTTCCTTTTGTTGAAAGGGCAGTTATGGGCAACTTGGTGAAAATTGAAAGAGAGAATGGCAGCTACAGTCAAGAAAATAGCGATAAAAAGTTTTTTTTAGAAGTCAGCTTTTCATCAAATTATACCTAATTTTTTTCTGAAACTCGGAAATAGTCGAACAACTATTTTCGACAATGAGAAAAAATTTTAAGTTTAGGTTCCGAATCCGAACCCTGACCAAAAAAATGACTTGATTAGGCTGGTACACTTTACTCCTCGCGACCCGAAACCAAAGTTCGCGGACAAAAATGGTTTGTGTTTTTTTCTAATTGATTTCAAAGGGCACTAAAAGTGTTTTCTTCAATTTACTTCATTGTTCTAGTTTTTTTAAGTAATCGGTTGAGTTTCTTAGTCTGTAAAAATGTTCAAGTGTTTCGAGTAGATTCTGCTTCCTGCCGACATTATTCAATGAAGCGGAAGAAAATAACAGTTTTTAGTTGTTTTTTTTTTACATTTTTTTTCAAGAACAGCCGTAAAGTTCTCGGCTATTAACAAAGCAACCCGCAAGAATGTTCAAAGAAAATGGAGAAGCAGAGTTGCAAACTTGAAAAAAAAGATAAATCATTCCCAAAAGCTATCTTTAGAACTATCTAACACCATAACTACCAGTGAAAATCCTAATCAGAGAAAACAGGATTTAAAAAACAATCCATCATTTTTATTTATCACTTGTCAGGATGGCCTCTTCAAGACTTGACTGTGAACTTTAGATCCTCTCTAGCGATAACTGCCATCTGGGCGGTTTTAACTTGCTGATGGCTTTCAGCACGCGAGGAGTTTTCCTTATTTTTTTTCTTCAAATACATCAACTCGATATAACTCGAAATGACCAGAAACTGTTTTGATGGAAAACTTTGTGTTCCGATCACCGATCATTCAAGTCTGCTTTTAAGGGAGGCTTTTCGGATACTAAATTGAGTTACTCTACAAAATTACTAATAAAAAATTTTTTCTTACAACTTTCTGATCTAAACGAGCATTCAACCCCAGAAAAAATGTACACATCTCAAATTGTCACACTGATGTGTATTTTTTCTAGGGGCGCGAAACAAGATTGTTTGAAACAACTTGATTTAAAAAAACAGTACAATCAATTGGACATTATGCCAAACAAAATGCCACTGCTCCTCAGATCACAAAGAACTCTGGAAAGTATTATTTTATTCACAACACTCATTTATAATGCTGAGAAACTGATCGATAAATTGATTAATGCTAAGATGCACACTGTATCAAAACTCTGCTTGATTTTTCTTAAACTTTCTCTCTCTTTGCCGGTGGCGTTGAATTTTCTTTTCCCAATTTCTGACAGGACTCAAAGGTTATAACAAACATTTTCAAGTAACTTAAGACAATGTCAAGGACTGTTCGAAAATTGCTGAGGCGACGTATTTTGAAACCAAGCATGGCATTCGGACGACAGTAAAAACGTCAATACCTTGTTTTTTTTTCTACATTTTTTAATACCCTCCAAATCAGGAAGAAAAAAATACAATTGGGATATATCTGATATCTTTTGGCTGATTTAACGGATTTTCACTGGAAACCATATCAAGCATCGATGGTTTTAATAAAAGTCGTAATAACTTTTTAAGTCAATAAACCGGGATTGACATCACACCACTATTACAATGAAATTTCGAAACCCAGAACTGTAACCTATATAAGAGACACAGACAACTCTGAGGCATCTGTTCAAAGATTCAAACGTAAATAAGTTTCTTCTTTGATAGATGAGTATTAATTTTTTCATAGATGAATAAGCAATCTCATAGCAGAAGATACGCTTGTTAAATTTGCTGATCACTTTGAAATAGTACCCTGTCATATAATCAAACGCTTTATTGAGATATCATATACATTCCACCTCTTTTTTTATATAGTTTCTAAATGAAACCGATGTGAAGAAGGGCTAAGATAGGGATGTTTTGGGAGCGAAGTGTGTGAAGTTCGAAGCTGGGAAGGGACCTTTTTGTGCTAAAATTATCAACTGATACTTTAATCTGTCTTTCAAATACCTGGGTCGAAATTTGGTCTAATTTTAGATATATTTCATGGGATACGCACAAGAACTCCAATTTGTAGGCAAAAGGACTCCTTTTTGATTCAAAATAGACAAAATGAGTCCACTTTGTCAAAAATTTTTGACACCAATTTGTCAGGGCAGAAATTAATTGAGCTAAATTTGTATACTGGCCAAATAAACCCAAAAGCTCGAGTGACTCAAAGTTCTTAAAAACCATTTGCCAGGAAGCATTTTCGATGACAAAACTGTGATAATTTAAGACTTGGGCTCATTCTTCCCGCTAATATAACATAACCGTCTGGACTCGCATTAGTATCAAAAAGGAGCCTGGATGTATTGGACCTACAACCAGAGTTCTGAAACATATCTCTCCTAGTTGCTAGATAGATAACAGAGATGTTTCAAAATGCTGGTAGTAGGTTCTAGTCCAGCCAGGCTCATTTTTGATACAGAGGCAAGTCCAAATGGGTTCTTTTTTATACAGAATGAAGAATGAGCCTTAATCTTAAACAAGTCCCAGTTTCGCCATGAAAGGGATAAATAAACACAATTTCCCAAAAACAGAGTTAAGAATGGGCCTCATTGAACTGAGCCTTAGATCGATGTTTTCCTCGGTATCTAAGGTACCGATAACTTTAAATATAGACTCAATTATTCATTATCTATCAAATGAAAAAAAATGGCCCAAAACTGAACATAGATATTTTTGTGATCATAAAAAGTATCAGTTTTTATAAACAGCATATATACACTCTGGTTGCCCACCATAGATAATGATGAGCAACCATACATATCCATATATTATTATATGTCGCACATATTTTTTTTTCGAAAATTCTTAAAGTAGCGTTTTACAGCTAGGTTTATCATACAAGCAGATCCAAACTAACGAAGGTGTGAATAAAATTTGAAAAAAGCTATTTGTTTCAACAACAACTTCATACAACAACTTCCTAGCAGGTTAATTATTATCCAAAATGCTTCATTGCGTTTGGTAATGCGCTTGTTGGTCCCATTTTTGCCACTAAAGTAACGGAATAGTTGTGCTCGGGGTGATTTTTCTACTGCAGACAAACTTCGGCTTTTAAACTAGCCATTTTTGACAAATTTGTTAGGAACGGAGCTTAAATTTGAAAAGATTTTTTACCTGTAAAAAAAATTTTCGAAAAGTTATGGGGGTTTAAAGATTGCCATTTTGGCCCATTTGGGACAATTAACTCGCGATATATTTCGCGTTATTAACGCGTAAGCGGAGATTTAATCCGTCTTAGAAATCGTTCCAAATTGGTTGATGTACGCTTATTTGCCTTCCTTGATTTGTCTGTAGGAGCGAAATTTATCACTTTGTACTTTATATGGCGTATGGGGAAAGATCTTCACAAAAAATCTCAAATAAAAAAAAATTGTTTTATTTTATTACATTGAAAGTTTTCATGTTATTACTGCTCTATAGACCTTAAAAGGCAGTTGGAACATTCAAGCCATTGCCAGAGCTGTCTTGTTGTTCCGACTTTCGTAACGAAAGTAATTAAATATTTGTGCTCGGGGTGGTTTTTTTTCTTCAGACAAATTTCGATTTTTTAACTAGCAATTTTTGACGGTATTCTGTATATCGTTCAAAAGATCTTAAAAAGTCTTAAGCTTAAATTTGAAGATTTTTTATCAATGATCATTTTTGTAAAACTATATGGGTTTAAAGAGTTCCATTTTGGCAAATGTGAAACAATTATCGCGCGATATAGTTCGCGCTATTAACGTGTAAGCGGAGATTTAAAATAAACTTATAAAATGCTCCAAATTGTTTGAAGATAGCTTTTTTGCCATAATTTATTTGTTACGAGGATCGAATTTTATCACTTTGTAATTTATATGGCGTGTTTGGGGATGTTTTTACAAAAAGTCTCATTTTAAAAAGAGTTTGATTTTTTATTACATTTAAACTTTTCATTTTATTACTGCTCTATAGACCTCAAAAGACAGTTGGAAAATTCAGGCCTTTGCCAGAGCTGTCTTGTTGTTCCGACTTTTGTAACAAAAGTAACTGAAAATATGGCTCGGCTGGGTTTTTTTCTTCAGACAAATTTCGACTTTTCAACTAACCATTTTTGACGGGATTTTCTAATATCATTCAAAGTATATTGCTGTTTTGAGTTTAAAGTTGAAAAAAATATATTTCACTTTTGATTGTTTTTTGTAAAACTATGGGGGTTTAAAGATTCCTATTTCGGCCAATTTGGCATAGTTAACGCGCGATATAGTTCGCGCATTTTAACGCGCTTGCGGAGATTTAAACCGTCTTAGAAATCGTTCCAAAATCGTTAAAGCTAGCTTATTTGCCAAATTTGATTTGTTACTAGAAGCAAAACCAATCATTTCTTTAATATGGCGTGTGGAGAGATGGTTTTTGCCAAATTCTCAAATATAAAAAAAACATATTTTATTCTTTTACATTTAATTTTTCATGTTATTTTTTTTACATTTTGTTTTTCTTGTTATTACTGATCCATAGACATTAAAAGGCGTCGGAACATTCAGGGCTTCACCCTGATTCGAGCAGTCTTGTTCGTTTTTGAAAACTTTCACTATTTAATTTGTACGAAAACAATTAAGTTTCCAATCAAATCTCTGTTCAGTAGGAAATGCGAAATCACTCTCAAACTCAGAAATCTCTCTGTAAGTTTTAAGCTCGCGTTTCTGTCTGTTTCATAACTTGTTCTGGGCCGTTTTTACACTCTGATCGCTAAATTTGCGCCACATCTATCACGGTGTCGAAGAATTAGTTCTTGGTTGCGCCGGCTCCGCCTCGGTCTGGAAAATTGCGCCGTCTCCGCCTTGGTCTGGAAAGTTATGCCGTTTCCCTCCTGGTCTGGAAAGTCGCACCATATCCTCCTCAGCCGCAAGAAATATAATCTTGGTCGAGCCGTCTCCGCCTTGTTCTGAAAAATCGCGCCGTCTCTGTCTTGGTCTGAAAAGTCGCGCCGTCTCCGCTTTGGTCTGGAAAGTCGCGTCGACTCCGCCTTGGTCGCGAGGAATTGATTCTTAGTCGCGCTGTCTCCTCGATGGTCTGGAACGCCGCGCCCTCTCCGCCCGGCTTGGTCTGAAAAGTCGCATCGTCTCCGCCTTCTTGTGGAAAGTCGCTCCGTGTGCACCGTGGTCTGGGCTGTCTCCACTCTGATGGCTAAAGTCGCGCCGTATCCACCACGGTCGCAAAGAATTGCTTCTTAGTCGCGCCGTGTCCGCCTCGATCTGGAAAGATGCGCCGCCTCCGCCGTGGTCCGAAAAGTTGCGCCGTTTCTGCCTTTGTCTAGAAAGTCGCGCCGTCTCCTCACTGAACGCGACAGTCGCGCCGCTTCCACTACGGTCGCGATGAAATGATTCTTGATCGCGCCGTCTCCGCCTCGGTCGCGAAAGTCTTGAAAGTGCCTTTTTTGGTTGCGCCGTTGCTTTTTGAGTCGCGCCGTATCCACTCTGATCGCGAAAGTCGCGCCGTCTCCACCTCGGCCCTGGAAAAACTTTTTAAAGTCGCGCCGTCTCCATGTTGTTCTGGACAGTCACGCCGTCTCCATCTTAGTCTGGAAAGTCTGGAAATGGCTAAGTTTGGTCGCTCAGGTCACGCCGTTTCATGAGCCGCAGGGTTGCGCCGTATCCGCCTCGGTCGCGAAAGTCGCACTTAGCTTTTCGGTCGCAAAAGTCTGGAAATGGCAACTCCAAACATACCAAATATGAGTCGCGATGTTGAGTCGCGATGTTTTGGTTGTGCCACCTCCGCTTTGGTCGCGAAAGCAGCGCCTTAGTTTTCTGGTCGGGAAAGTCTGGAAATGGCAACTCTTGGTCGCGAGACTCTGGGCATACCAAATATGAGTCGCGATGTTTTGGTCGCGCCACCTCCGCTTTGGTTGCGAAAATCGCGACGGATCATATTTTTCGCAAAAGCCTAGAAATGCCAGGTTTTTGTTGCCAACGTCTGGACATGCCTAATTTTGGTCTGGAAAGTCTTGAAATGCCAAAACTTTGTCGCGAAAGTCTGGACATGAGTCTGGGACCTCGACCCGGGTTGTAAAACGTTTCATATGATTTTCCTTTTCAGTTTTTTTTATCTATATTGTCCTATACCCATTTTTTTCTCGCTAGCTCACTGGTAGCTTGCTCAAAAGCAACAGATTTTGGTTAAAACACAAAATTTGGCACGTTCTGCTGGTAACCCGCTTATGAGATCAGCTTAAGAGCATTTTTTGTAGCTACTTCACGCAGGTTTGTAGGTTTTTGCCAATTTTACAGTTACCCTGTTTGCAGGCTCAAATCAAATATGCGCTACAATTGGGGCAAATTTCTTCTATTTTAGTGATAGCTTAAAGGGCAAGGGTTATACGCTACACTGTCCAAAATTTCAAGCTCAATTTAAAGTTCATTTGAATAAAAAAAACTTCCATTATTTTTGCAATGAATCCATTTCATTATGTAAGATATGTTTCCTTATGCGGAATTGTTTTTTATGATTTAGATGTGTAGATATATAGGCATGCTAGCGTGTGATTCAGAACTGTAGGTCGGTATATCACTCAAACTTTTACCAAAAATAGATGCTAATAAATTAGCAGTGACTATAAATTTAAAAATCAGGTGGAATTCTCGACTATATTAATTTCAAGGCAATGGATTTATTTCACCCGAGGGTAAAAGTAGCCGCAAGTCAAAGTAAAATGAATGTTCTGTCTCGACATTGGAGACATATTTACGTAAAAAGCAGATTCTAATCAAAGTAATTGTTGAATACTTCAATTTTGGTCACTTTTATAGGAAAAGATGGTTTAATGATCAGCAAAAAAATGTTTAAAAAAAAATAAATTATACACCAAAATTCTACGAAAAAATAAATTATAACTGCGGCTCACAAATTTTTTCGTTTTGCAGTACGATTGTTGTAGAGTGATTTTAAAATTAACAGACAATCCAATCGTGCATTTTAAACGTGTTGGAAAACTCGGCGAGGAACCGAAAAAAGTTTTCTTGTCTTATGAAGAAAACTTAATGAATCTGATTCTGAACCGAGAAAAAGTTGACAAATTTTTTAAGAACATTATTCTGTGAGCTTTTTCGTATGTTATGATACGACTTATTACAGGATTCATGGAATCTTTTAGTATTTCTGGACTTGTTTTTGTGTCATTAACCCGTCCTGTTTTTAGTATGGCAGTGGGAAGGTCTTTTGCACCACCTCTCTCTTATTTGTGAATAATATCCGTGTCCAAACCTCTGCTAGCAATGCTGAAGATTTATATAATAAACTATTATGCGCCAGTTTATATTTGAAAAACACTCAAAAAGAATCCCAGACTTAATTCCAGTTTAAAAAGATGCGAAGCATCCGGGTTCAGGTTCAAAAAAGTCTAGAAAATCTGTTATAAAAGTCTCTTGTGGTTCGCATAAGCCTGGACATACCAAAACTTGGTCATCGATTTCCGAATTTAAATATCCTTAAATCTTAAAATAGCGAAGACTGGGCTTGCAGTTGCGAAAATTTTGGATCCTAAGTCGCAGCCCTGCAGCATTGGCGCGAGCTTGAAAGTTTGGACACAATTATTCAAATAATATTACACAACAGGTCAAGAATAACGTTCACCTGGAAAATGTCCTAACTTACAAAAATTTAAAACAACAACATTAAAGTTTCCTTTTATGTGAAACAAGAGAAAACATGTAAACGGTTTTAAAAGCTTTCCAAACTATTGCGACTGTATGTCCAACGCTTCTGACTTCCTATATTTTTACTCGTTGCGAAAGTCTGAACAGAACTATTGGTCGCAGTGTTGAAATAAGGTTCGTGCCTGTCCTGGGTCGCGTCTTCTAAACCCTGGTCGCGACCGATATCTACAAAGAATGGATGCCTCTATGAGGCTGGACCACGCACTGTGAGGAGCCCAAATTCCATTCATACTACACTGATCTTATGTCGAGAACCAACAAACCTCCATCTTTGCCAGTGCACTATGCAGAGAGGCGGTGCCGACACCAGCACAAAGACTCTTTCACTGGAAAAGGTGGTTCCCCTTCTACGTTGGTTTTGCCGCATGAGACTCTGGGGAATGCTAATTGTTGGTCTCGAAAACCTCTGCTAAACCCAAAATCTAATCACAAAAGTCTGGTAAAGCCAAAATTTGGTCGCAAAAAACAAAACGCGGCAAGGTTTTGTCGCGATGATCTGAATATATGTGCCGGACCTGGACTCGGAACAATATCTTTAAATCGATTACGATTATAAACAAGTATAGCCCGTTACTGTGAAAGTAGCTCAGAATTTCTGACATAAAAACGACAAAAAAAGTTTTTTTTTAATAGAGTTGTTTTATCTTCGTGGTGTGATAAAAAGATCTGAACGAAAAAATAGAACATAGGTAGGAATTTTAGTCATAGTAAAATAGGTAAATTTGGAAACAGTTGAAAACAGAAAAATAAGCATTTTTAAATCGTTTTTTCTCGCCACGGCGAATTTTTTTTTCGGAATTCTTAAATGTCGTTCAAATAGCGACTGAAAAGGTTTTAATAGGTTATCACTCGACCCATTCCGATGACTTTCTGTGGTCCCTAATTTCGTGTGGAAAACAGAAGAAACAAATTTAGAAAAAACTATAAAAACAAAATTCCTCCCCATTTTTTGTATACTTGAGGCAACAAAAATGATATTATTACAAATTTTCAAGTGACTAACCAGCAAGTGCAACTCTGGAGCGGAGTCCGAATTGCAACGAAACTGCAGAAGCACAAAACCGTTCGCTAACTGAAAAAAAACTGATCAAATGATAATTATATCGCCAACCCCGGGTGCTCCGACTGCTTTTTATTGTCTATGAGATGATTTTCATGGTTATTTAAAGTTGAAAAAAAAATTAAAGAAAACTTACAAAAAAACTCAGACTTTTTCAAAAGCCCCATGCGCTATATTAAGTTTAATGTAATCTGTTAAGCGTTTGACCGTATTAATATAGTTGTGCCTCCATTCATTTTGCAATTTCTAAGAATGATTGAATCGCCGTTTTTGACTTAGTAACACAAGAGAAAGTTAAGTGTTCCTAATCGGCCAAAACTGCATTTTCGAAACTGCTTGGTTCAAAAATTCAAAGAAAAATGATAACAGATGATATTTTTCTTCATGCTTTGATCGTTGTTTCTGAGACCATCAATAATATAGGGTTCAAATAATGACAAATGCTAGAAGTAAATAATTAGAAGCAACTTAGCCAACTAAAATTTGAGAATCTTTATTCGAAGGAACAACTTAGCCAAGACATAATAACTACTTTCAGAGGCGTTCTTTCTGTGGAAAAATCCTCGCCAACAAAACAATGATATTAAATTAATAGAGTCAAATTTGATGTCAAAAGGGTCCAACGAATAGCTTACGAATATTTGAGAGCTGTGGATCGAAATAAGTCAACAAAACAGCTTTCCCAGCTAACTTTTTGGAAAAGCTACTTTTTCAATCCGTGCACAGGATTCCTATTAGCAGTTAAGTTATGTGTAATTTTGTCCGATTTTTGGGTATAAAGTCCCGCGTTCCCGCAGTGGAGTTCCATGTAAAAAATGCGATTAAAATTGAATTTTATTATCAGTGTCTATAAAAATGGAGAAAAATTATATATAATCAATTAGAAATGGAATATATATTACAATTAACTAATAAAACATTAAAATCTTTTGCAACAAAACTATAATAGATTATGTTTCATTTTTATACATGAAGACAATCAAACTCCATTACAACCGATTTTTTTTTTCATCTCTTTGAGATGCGAAATTCAACGCACATAAAGTCGTTTTCACGTTTTACTTAAAATATAGTTAACAAAGGGGTAAATGCAATGTGGAAAACGCTGACAGGGGGTAAGGGGCAAAGGCACAAAAGTTGCATGTGGGAAGTGGAAAAGGTCCAAACGCTGGTGAGGGGGCAAAGTGGCAAACGTTGCTGGGGGTGAGGGACAATGAGTCAAACATTGAGGGAGAACGGCAAAAGGCCATTTTTGGTGGGTGCAAAGAGGCAAACATTGAGTAAGTTTAAATTTAGAAATCGAGTTCAGTCGCTTCGAAAATATTTTGCATAACACATTTGCAGTAGCGTGCCGCCAACCACTCAATTCTTTCCAATGGGTCAACCCTTTGGTATAGTTTTACGAGATTCGTTTTGGCAGGCCGACCTCAAAATTTCCTACGAGCGCCTTCGGCGCCATTTTAGCTAAATTTGAGGAGGGAGTGTGGGCCAAAAAAAACTTTTGGTCAATTTTTTTTTAAAGTCCGAAACGTCCTTTTTAGCCTGATGTTTTTTTTCTAATTTCCCTGCAGTGCAAAACAAATGTTACAAAATACGGTCTTTGTTTTATGTTTGAGAGCTCGGATAATCAATTGGTCGACCTAAAAAAATGTCCACAAAATTTTCAATATTTTTTGAAACCACCCTACTTGAAAAATTTTAGCGCACGCTACTGCTCATTTGATAAGTGCCGCAGTTCTTGCAACATTTGAACGAAGCGAAACAAAATTAAAGTTGAAAAATCCATTTCTATTGATTTAAATGGATTTTGATTAAATAATAAATTGAATAAAACTATGGTTTCTAATTGATTATTAATACAATTTTGTTACATGAAGGCAACATGAGATTCGTTTATATTGATTACATAAAAGATCACTAAAAATCGCTTATTGTTGATTTTTTTCACATTTCCATCGGATTATTAATTCTAAAGGACATATTTTTTTGGGCAAATAACTTTCAAGTTTTTTTTCGTCGCCAAAATAATACAAAATTTCCTCCCATCAAAAAGGCGTTTTTATTTGGTCAAAACCTTCTAAAATTTACAATAAAATGGCATTTTTGTCGGCCCCGCTGATATAAATATCGCATGCTGTTTATAGTCTTTGTACAGCACAGAGAGTCATTTTGGTCGACCTGCAAAAATAGTTGACAAAATTTACTTTTTTTGAAAATCGGCCTCTAGAACTCATCTCTAAAAATTCTTAGAACACCCTCTACATTTATTACTTTGTAATATTAGTTCGATACTCAGCATATGAATCTAGAAAAAGTGCCTGAAAAAACTCACCGTTTTTGACAGCAGCAGCACAGAAGAAAACTAAGGCAATGCTAACATACGTTTCAAACATTTCAGATGTCACTGGAGATAATTTATGTAAAGACTCTTTCGAATAAAATAAAAAAATTTTGAACTGAGTGTATATTAACGATAACAGAAGTTCTACAATGATAAATTCTATATCGCGTTATGAAGAAGCGCGGGTGTTTGAAATTAACTTTTTTGATGCCTTTAAAAAATCAAAATAGATATACTAAGCTCAGCTCGGTAATGTTTTTTATATCAGAGCCTCTTTTAAAAAAAACAATATTTTTTCGACCCATAGAAATATTTTTCTTTGATTGCATTGAACAAAAATATATTCTAGAGAATTTGAATATTGGACAAGTAAAATTCTATTTGAAATCTTCCAAATCAATTTTTTTCTGTAAGCAACCTATCAAAGGCTGCCTCTAATTTTCAGTCCCGTCTTTATAGTTCTGATGTTGAAATTTCTACCAATGATTCAGTCTGAATTTCTATCTTTCATCAGACTGAATTTCCTTATAAAACATCTGAGCCAGAGAATGAAATATTAACTTATTTCCTCCAAAACATAGTTTGATTTAATGTATAATTAAGACTGTTTATCCACAACGGAAAGGACCAACATACGAGCTGCTCAGCTCATCACAGAGAGCCGCTGTTGTGCCCGCATTTTTTAAGAACTGCGTGCTTTTTTTTTGTTTTTTTTTCTCGGCTGGGTAATTTTGACTCACTCTAAAGCAACGAGCACGGATCATGGTGGCATAATTTCGATAGACAAATCAAATGCTATTAGATGGAAAAAGTGCCTGCAATATTATTGAAATACCAATAAATCACCAAAATAGCACTCATGCTTAATTGAAATTTTACATTCAAAGACCCGTCAATCAATACTGCATGAATCTGTCAATTCATGTATAAAAACGAACGTTTAATCGATTATTAATCGGTCTGGTCTGTTTCTAGATGCGAAATAATTAAGATGCGAGCGTAGACTAAAAATTTCCGGTATTTTTTCTGGGTTATTTGAAGTATAAGTAAAAATAGCTTTTACTTTTACATTTTTCAGATGCAAAATGGAACTATCTCACCATCTAGAAATGAGCGATACAAAAATCATTTTAGGGCATGGAATGATTGAAGCATTCCTCATTTGATTCGCGTAAAAACTTTCTGCGTATCTTTTTCTTTAGCTCCCACACGAGTTATGGCTTGAATCGAATATGAACTTGAATCAAATGGACTTGAGTTGAAAAATGTCAAAAATGAGCACTCTAATGGACCCTTGTTTCAGACTAAAAGCAGTTTTTTTTAAGGCAAATACTAACAAATCAGCTTGAGTTTAAAAATAGAAATCTTAAATAGGTGTCAATCATCTAAAACGTGAATGAGTTTCTTAAGCTTATGAAAAACTGATAAAAAGGTACTTTTTGCACTTATTTGTTTTGTGAGCACTTTTGAAAATTAGAATGCTATTTTTGCCCAAAGATGTTGGGTAAAATTATTCAAGCCTCAAAGATTCAGACCGACAGTTCGGTTGGG